>NC_056470.1:14612162-14891202 GCF_008729295.1 Plectropomus leopardus | reverse complement strand
AAAAAACGTCCAGAAAGCCTTTAAAATAGAATGTTGAAAAAATGACCAAAAAAGCAAGGCGAAAAATGTCAAAATTTGACACGTCCCAACAACAGCACGAAACGGCCCAAAATAGCATGCCGATGCAGGCCACAGCGTAGAATGTTGTAAAAAGAGCCAAAAACACCACAATGTGGCATGTCAAAAAAATTAACAAAATGCAGTACAACTGTATGGCAAAAAATGTCAAAATTTGAATTGTCCCCAAAAAAGCTTGAAAACGCCTAGAATAGCCCGCAAAGGCACACCATAGTATAGAAAGTTGCAAAAAGGGCTGAAAACACCATAATGTGACATGTCGAAAAAATTACTGACAATGCAATACTATAATATGGCGAAAAATGTCCAAATTTAACATGTCCCAAAACTAGCCATAGCATAGAACATTGCAAAAAGGGCCAAAAACAGCTTAACATAGCATGTCGCAAAAATCAACCGAAAATGCCATACTATAGTATGCTAAAAAATGACAAAATATGACATGTCCCAAAAACAGCTGAAAACCACATAAAATAGCATGTCCAGAGACGCCATAGTATAGTTTCATGAAGAAATGGCCACAAACTTATAAATATAGCAGGTTGAAGAATTTACCAAAACGACATAGTATAGTGTGGCGAAATATGATATGTCCCAAAAACATCTGAAAGCCACATAAAATGGCATGCCAAGACATATCATAGCAGAAAATGTTGCAATAACGACCCAAAATGCCATAATATGGAATGTTGAAAAAAAATGTGAAAAAGATCATGATGGTCAAAGTTCAGCAGGATGAGGACCCAAAAATGCAGACAAGCAAAAAGGGAGCCAGAAGCGCGAACTTAAAGCGAGCTTTAATGCCGAATGTTAGACACACAGAAAAACCAACAGGTGAACAAAAATGCAAAATACAAATAAAACATAGGGAAAACTGAACTAAAACAAACCAGGAACTCAGGAGACAACAAAGGGAAAGCCAGAGGATTAAAGCAACAGGAACACAGCAAGGAAAGCAGCAACATGGTGAGGAAAACAGAAGAACAGGTTTTCTGGGGGGAATTTTTTTTGCTTTGTCGATATGAGGGATGTTGTCTGCTGTAAAGCCCTCTGAGGCAAACTCTGATTTGTGATAGTGGGCTTTATAAATAAAACTGACTTGATTTGACTAGCATGGCGTTTTGTGACATGCTATGCAACAACTTTAAAACACCTAAAATATTGACTTTTTGGACCATTTTTTCAACATTTCACACTATAAACTTCTTCGACATGCTGTGCTATGACTTTTTCCGACATTTGGAGTGATCGCTTTTTTGACTGTTTTTCGACATGCTATAGTAAGGCGTTTTTGACATACTATATTAAGATTAACACAACAATTTCAACCATTTTTCGACGTGCTGTAGTATGCCGTTTTTTGATATACTATACAATGGCTTTCAAACACTTAAAATATTGACTTTTCAGACCAGACATTCCACACTATAAACGTATTCAACATGCTGTGCTATGATTTTTTTTTTACATTTGGAAGGATCACATTTTTTGACAATTTTTTCAACATGCAATACTATTAAGAATATATCTAAGCATTATTTTCTCAATGAGTCAGAAAAAATGCTGAAATTAAGCATCCAATAATATTGCAATACCCTAGGAATAAGGCTAAATTCCCCTGGAATTTACAGAGAAAAATACATTATGCTTAAAACTCAGTAAACCTGAATAAGATAAATGTAATTAACTACAGTTGTGATAGCATAGCTTAAAGAAAGATATGAATTTCAATGAATTTCCTCAAACTTTATTTTCTTCAAGCTGCCATTAGCAGAACCAAAACATGAAGACCATTGGTAGTCAAGGTTAAGATGAAACGGCCTTTGCTGTATGAGACGATAACAAGTGTGCAACCAGCACTTAAAACCTTGTAACAACAACCACCCTCTTTTTTTTAAACAACCTGCCGCCTTCAAGGGTTAAAATACAGCAATGTGTCATTTCTATGACGTTAGTAATATTCAAGCATAAGACCTGAAATAACTGCAAATTTAGTCCACACATCAGATAAATTTAGAGGAATACAAAACACAACATTTTCCTCTAAAATGCAAACAAAGGACGAGTAAGACTTTCGTAACAATGGTGGACTCAGATATTGAACAGCTCTTGGATCAGCCAATACAGTTCTGTTATCCGTACGGGAAACAAAAAAAATGTCATTTTTCAGCCTAATCAGTGATGAAGTTTTCCTCTCAGCCATAGCCTTTATCAATGAAAAAGTCATGTCCCGGTCATGGATGGCGTCCAAGAGGACTTCTGTCTGCAGCACAGACAGGAGTGTCGCAATGCACTTAGGATATGTAAGGTGAAAGGCATAATAACATGCCATGAGATACATTACACTGGTAGAGATGTCCTCTTTGGGGAAGGTCAGCACAGGCATGAGTCTAATGGCCAGTATGCAGCTGGTTTTGCAGACAATCTCAACAGGGCTGAAGAGCGGTCTCGACTGAAGAAAGGTGTTGAGGTCTTCATTGGACTGGCACAAACATAAAAACATAACCAAATTTGACAACAAAAACAAATCACTTTTTGTATCTTATGGTCAAGAAATGTGAAAATTCCCATATATGCACAAATTCTTACCTCAAGGATCTGAAGCATAGCCTCACTTGCGTGTCCTAACTTCTTGGGGAGGAGCCACAGGTAATGGGAACATGTCTAGAAGCCTTCATCATGGCAATTAAGTGTTTTACTGTTAGAAACAAAAAATAGTCTCGTTAATTTACTGCAGCCAGTTATTTAAAAATCTTATATTGGATCTATTGTCTGAATCTGTTACCTTTGTCCTGCAGAGGAGGCCTCATGACATTTTTGAAAACTGTGCCTTCTCCAAAAAGGTCTCGGTCCCAGCGGTTCTTCAGTTCAGATACGAACTTGGAGTTCCCTTGATCAAGGATTCGCTGGAGTTCATCCAATAGCTTACACACATACACAGGCAGACAGACAAATGTGACATTTCAAAGAGATAGAAAACAAATGTTAAAAATATACATTTCAACTGAAATATGGTTACATTAAATGTCCATTTTGGAGCTACTATTTTCTGTGAAATTCGTAAATTTTATATCGTTTAGCTGGAGGCCTGGGAATCATTATCCAGGTTACAACTGAACCAAAGCTCACTGTTGTACATTTGTCCAGAAAATGTTCATCCCCATCCCTGTTATGGCCTTTAACACTGCTCAGTTCCCATATGGAATTAGATGAGCCTCATTAATGAATGTGCATAGAGAAATTAGCGTACATATTTCATCATTTACAACTTTCCACAAAAATATTTCAAGTGCAAACAAAATCACTTCTTGTTGTATATATAAATGTAAATAAACCTCCACATGTAAAAGGGTTTGCTAATGTATTTCTGATACATACAATCATTTTAAATTCATATTTGTGGATTATTACTACAAACATTTAGATCAAGAAGTATTTGTGAGGATTAGAAACATGTTAATGAACCTTAACGCTTTATATGTGAAAGTTTTTCTAATATTCATATACAATAAATATTTTTGTGTGCATTTAAAATATTTTTGTAGAGTCTATATATACTGCAGATCTCGATATAAATCTTTGATCTGTGATAATCATTTGTGATTAATCATCCGACTCTATATTCCCAGACTATTTCTCATTTTAGATTAAGCATAAGCCTACTTGAAATGAAAACATTTGCTTACGTGATCCAGTTCTCTGAAGCAGGGATATGCTTGAAGAATCTTGGTAGGCCTGTCCTGCTCTTTCATGGCATCAGAGTCAATGAAGGTTTTGCTTGGAATTCGACGTCTAGCAGCTGGGAAACATCCTTCTTGTTGAGTCTGGTCTTGGTTTTGTATATCTCCTGAAGAGTTTTATAATGTCTTGCCTGGTTCTTTTGGCTCTCAGTAGTTTCGGATACTGGAAAACATGAACCCTACCAATTAACACTTCAAACATAGCCTGAAATTACATTGTTTCCGTTTGGGACATTTAGATGTGTAATCCAAAACAGTAAGTGTTGAAAACTGCATGATGACAAAGCTGAATTTACTTAATTAAAGAGATGGAATTGACCCTTGTTTAGAGTAGTTGTAAAAGCTGCATTCACACTGAAGCACTATTCACTGTGTCCATTTGTGTACTTACCATCCAACCATTCAACCTCTGGGGTGTTGCATCTAGATTGTGGTGATCTTTCTAAGATCAAAGTTGAGCAGGTGGACTCATCTGTGTCGTCACTGGACGTCTCCTGGCTGCTCTCAAAGCTCTCTGTGGCCTCTTCCTTGAAGGAGTTGCTCCCTGCTTCTTCTTGGGGGTTGTCACATTCTGCACCCTTTTCAAAAGCTGCTGCTTTACAGATTCCTAACAAAAACAAGACATGCAAAACATAGTCAAATAAATACCATGAAACAAAATTTTATCCTGAATACTTGAATAGTGATTTGCCCACTCAGCTTCACTGGTCCCAGATCTGTCCCACAGCATTGGATAGTACTCTATGAGGCACTTCGCTATTACAGTGAGTTCACGGCTGCATGGACACTGGAAGTCATTCCCTGCTGCTCTCTTAATGGAAATCATGCTTGTTACTGTATTCCTGATTAATCAACAGTGAAGATCTTTGGAAAGGACATAGTCTCCTTCTGGTCCAGCACACTGTTTTGCAAAAAGGTGCTTCTGGATTACTCCAACTCTGTTTCTGTGTATAAGACATACTGTGGGCTGACTTGCTGTACGGTTCTGCTGGCACCCTGTTCTCTTGGGTTTGGGGAGCGGAGGGGGGTGGAGGAGAAGGAAGGGGTGGGAGAGGGAGCTGGAATGGGGTTGAAATCACAGCTACCAGAGGAGATGCCTGGTCTGCACAGGTTTGATTCTTGACCCTGGATTAAACATACATTTTTTTAATGGTAAGTATAAGAAAAGGAACACTACACTGAAAAAAACAAAAACAATACAGAAAAAAGACTATATGTTTAGATCAATGTAAGATGTCCAGGAAATGCTTCTCTGATAATAGTAAACGCTGCATGATTAACATGTGGTTGATGAGAGATCTTTCACTGAATGGTAGAGTACTTTTTTCTAAAGCTGAAGGTATATCCAGATCTGTTTATGTGTACTTGTCATTTGAAATGGCCCCTATAGTTTACAAAAAATAGATAAGGCTTTATATAACTTTACCTGGAGAAATAAATATCATTATTTAAAGAAAGAAATTCTTTAAATGTAATCCCAGAAGTAAAGGAGGTATGGGGGTGATATATTTTGAAACCTTAAATAATACTTTCAAAGTAAACTGGATCTCTAATCTAATTGATGAAACGGACAACATCTGGAACACTTTTCCTAAGCATGTATTTAATGTCTTTGGTGGAATCAAATTTTTGTTCAAATGTAATTATAAAACTGAAAAGCTACCTGTTAAACCATCAAACTTTCATAAACAAGCTCTAGTGGAGAAACACCATTCAAGTTTGAGTGGAAGCTTGGTATGTCATCGAAAATCATGCAAAACAGCACAGTATAGTAGTATGCTGTCAAAAATCCTGGAAAGGAATCATAGACTTGTATGTCACCAAACATGAAAAAGAAAAACAACAACAACAACAACAGAGGAACACAAGTTTGTTTTCTTTTTTCCTCTCATGCATTTACTTATTTAATAAAATATTGGACAATACTGAATAATGCATTGGACAATGCACGGTATTTGATATGCTCACCCTCTGTTGCTTTACATGAAAAGTAACTACAGAGTATATCTGTCAAATAAAGCAAAAAGTTGTACCTCTGATTCTTTTTATATTGACTTTTTTTAAAAAAAAATTCTAAATTTCCTTTACACTGAATTTCAGTACAGTGCTTAGTAAATGTTCTTTTCAACACTGTTTTTTGAGGACACACATTTAAGGCAGGTCCTCATATAATCGCTCACCATTCATTAGGGGGTGTGAGGCTACGTATTTTGACTGACGGCCAGTTGGACCAATAGAAGAACAGATACGTCTCCTCAGGATTCTGGACCAATGAGAATTCGCGAATCACGTCCTTTCAGTTTGACAGCCGTCATCTGATTGGCTCATACTCTACATGGGGCGTACGTGAGTTTCCCCTTGTCGTCGTCACGTTGAGAAGAGAACGAGGAAGTAAAAGGCGAGTGAAGAGGACTGGTGTGTGAGGCTGACTGTCATTTGAGCACTGTTACTTCACGGATACTTTACGCACTGAGAACCATGGCTGAGTAAGTTCCGAAATTAGTTTTTACTTATTTAGATAGTCGGTAAAGTGGAGAGGTTATCGTTGATACGTGAGGTGAAATCATTGCAGACTTTGCAGTCGTTTAGTTTTGTGAGAGTAATCTCCACCAGTTACTACACGGAGCGGTTAGCCTGTTAGCTAACCAGCCTTTAGTGGAAACGTATGTAACATAATATTTTACGTGGAAATCAAACAGCCATTTTTTTTAGTACAGAAGATATTAAACATATGGGCTTAATATACATTATGAAAAAATATATTCTTAACAATAAGTCCGAAAGGTTTTCGAGTGTCATGGTGAACTTTTATCCATTCATTGTTGGTGCTTAGTCTCTGATCAGATGCTTAGTAAATTATATTGTTTCTTTTCTCCTCACAGAGCGGATATTGCACTGATTGGTTTGGCTGTCATGGGCCAAAACCTCATCATGAACATGAACGACCATGGCTTCGTGGTAAGATGATCCTCTCTGTGTTTAAGTCCCCAAACTCCTGGCAGTAAAAGCTGTTCCACTTTACGCTTTTTTATTCACCAAACCTCTTCAACAGGTTTGCGCCTACAACCGAACCGTGTCCAAGGTGCACGACTTCCTGAACAATGAGGCGAAGGGCTCCAAGGTTATTGGAGCAGAGTCCCTGGAGGACATGGTGTCCAAACTGAAGAAACCCAGGAGGATCATCCTGCTGGTCAAGGCCGGGCAGGCTGTGGACGACTTCATCGACAAACTGGTTGGTAGTTTATGCTCAAATGTGTTTGCAGTCACTTGTGGAAAATTGAGTCCTACAGATACATCAATTGGCGTTGTATCACTCTTTTTCAGGTTCCCCTTCTTGATGCCGGGGATATCATTATCGATGGTGGCAACTCTGAATACAGAGACACAACAGTAAGTCAAAGAGAATCACTGACTAGCAGTAAATCTGTATTTCTCTTTGAAGATATTGTCATAGTATGTATGTGTTTCTGTCATACAGCGGCGGTGTAAGAGTCTGAAAGAGAAAGGCTTGCTGTTTGTCGGCAGTGGAGTGAGCGGTGGAGAGGAAGGGGCGCGTTATGGGCCCTCACTCATGCCGGGAGGACATGAGGAGGCCTGGTGAGTCTCCTCACACTTTCAGCTGTTGTATTAAGGGCATAGACTACAAAACAAACATAGTTATTACTAATTAAGTCAGACATCTGTGAATGGCTCTAAGAAGATTTTAGTATGATAGTCAGTTGAAACTCTTGCTTTATTTTGAAGGCCGCACATAAAAGACATCTTCCAGAGCATTGCTGCCAAGGTCGGAACAGGAGAGCCTTGTTGTGACTGGGTGAGTTTAATTCGTGTTTAATTTTTACTACAGTGATTTGTTGTTATCATGTAAAGTTGTCTCGCAGTGATCTGACTGGCTTGCTTGTGCAGGTTGGAGATGAGGGTGCAGGTCATTTTGTGAAAATGGTCCATAATGGCATCGAGTACGGCGACATGCAGCTGATTTGTGAAGCCTATCACCTGATGAAGGATGTCCTGGGCATGGACCACGATGAGATGGCACAGGTGAGCTATATGATGTAATTTTTTTGTCATGCCAGTTCTGTATTATCCAATGTGAAAACAACGTTTCTGACATGAATCACTCAGGCTTTCGACAGCTGGAACAAGACAGAGTTGGACTCCTTCCTGATCGAGATCACGGCTAACATCTTTAAATACAGGGACTCTGATGGTACACATCTGCTGCCCAAGATCCGCGACAGTGCTGGACAGAAAGGCACAGGGAAGTGGACGGCAATTTCTGCCCTGGAGTACGGCACACCTGTGACTCTGATCGGTAAGAGGAAGAAAGGAGGTTGTAGCCAAGGAAGTATCTGGTTTCCTTGTGTGTTCCAAAGCTGGCTGCTTTCAGTAAACTGTGTTTGTCATGATGACATGGCAAAAGACATTACGTCACACAAGCTAAGATTTCAACACCGCTTAAACAAATTAAAGGGCAGTCAATGTAGGTCTAATGACTTGTTTTGGCTAATGTTTTGCTCTGCCAGTTAGCCGGCACAGTGTTTCCAGTGAGCTTCCTCTAGAGAACTTGATCGATATGTTGCTGCCACTAAGAAGATTGAGGGCTTTTCTAGTGGCCTGCTCATCTCTAGTGACATAAGGAGGATTTGTGATACTCCTCCGCAGATTTGGTCTTTGCTCTGACTTTAAGACCATCAGTTTCATAAACAGCCATGGAGGTCAGGGGGCAAGATTAATAATCCAGGACATGTGCATAGTTTAAATTAGAGGGTTCAGGGTTTCTACATCTCACAGCAAGTTAGATTTAAGACTTTTAATTCCACTCTGAATGAAATTTAAGACAAATTTTACATTAAACAAAAGTGGAAAAAAAAACTTGAACCAGGGTCAGTTACCTAGGGTCAGGGACAATATTGCCCAAATGCTGAATGGAAAAGCATGACTTTTTTTTGTCTCATGGCAGAGATGAAGGTAGAACAGGATTGCGTAATAACTGGAGGTTGTACTTGTTTCCATTTCCATTTCCATACAAAAAACTTTCGAAAATCTTTTTGCATAAAATATTCCGTGTCTCTTATGCATTTCCTTGTCCTGGTTTCAAACATGCTGCAAAATCTTGACTAAATGGACAATTTTTGTTGAATTGTTAAACATGCCGTCAACGGTACAATGAAAGCTAGATAGCGAGTGTCGTTTCGTTCCTCTGTTCTGATCTCTTTGTGTGAGAGATATTCTGTCAATTTTTTTTTTTTTAATATGAGATTGGCATTTTACAATGCAACTGTGACATTTTTGAGACTTTTTAAAAATTAGTTTAAGACATGTTATTACCAATTAAGGCCTTATTCTTAGAATGATGAATTCAAAGCCTTTTTAAGACTGTTTCAGGATCCCCAGAAACCCTGCAGGAACTCACATGATAAACTTGTTAAACTTAAGTCATGCAGAATTTTTTTAACAGAAACTTGTCACCAAATTCCTGCAAACACTGATCACTGATTTTTTTAAAAAAAAAAGATGTTTCCTCATCCCTCTCGACACTGTAGATCCTCTTGTGATAGAGAGATAGAGGCATTACAAAAGCTTCATTGTGTGAGAGCTGAGCCAGTCAGTGTGGAGCAGGCGGACAGGCCGGTACTGTATGCATGGATGGATTTCTGCCCCCAAAAGAGAAAACATTCCTTACCAGGATAGTTCACTCACATTTTCTCTCGCCGTCTCCCCTGCCTGTGGGTTGCATCACCTAGCTTAGCTCATGCTTATCCAACAGTTGTTTCCTCTTATCTCGATACAGTGGTGATACAGTGTAATTGGCGTTTTTAATGTGGAAGCCGGCAGTCCCTTTTTTCTAATGCAGAAGAGGCAAGCCCTGTTTTTCTGACAGCATTATTACTGCTGAGTCATGCTGATCTTTTGTTTTTATGTTAACATGGTGTTCTGGCTACATGGCTGTGGCTTGAATAACATATGTAGCCATCTGTTGTGAGAAGTCTCAGGAAATCCAAATTACCGTTTACCGAGCTGTCTTGAGTGGCTCTTAAACAATGTGACGTATGCGGAGAGCTAACCTTGTTGTCCGTGTCTTTTCCTGTGTCTCCTCCACTCTTCCGCTCCTTCTGTGTGTCTCAGGGGAGGCTGTCTTTGCCAGATGTCTGTCCTCTCTGAAGGATGAGAGAGTGGAGGCCAGCCGCAGCCTTTCAGGGCCGCAGGGGACCAAATTCAGCGGTGACAGGACCACCTTCCTGGAGGATATCAGAAAGGTAAAACAAAATATAGAATTAACTTATTTGCCAGTTTATTGGGTACAGCATGCTAAAACTGATGCAGTCTTATACAACAGCGTGTTGTCATGAAGGTTCACAGTTTGCAGTTTAAAATTATTACCAGAAACATTTTTAAGCACTCTGTAAATCAGCAAGTTTTCTGAATGTAAAATGTACTTTTTTATACAGTGATCGATGTAACAGCATTTAGAATTTGGCCACTATGTCAAAATTTATTACTTAATTCTTTTTTTTCCTCCAGGCCCTCTATGCCTCCAAGATCATCTCCTATGCGCAGGGCTTCATGCTGCTGAGGCAGGCAGCCAAAGAATTTGGCTGGTCCCTCAACTACGGTGGAATCGCTCTGATGTGGAGAGGAGGCTGCATCATCCGAAGGTACATTTAACCTTGTGTTTGCCTCACCGCTGCCCTGCGCAACTTCATGTCAACAGGCATCTTTCACATTGATGGTGAAAGCTGTGGTTAGTCAGTGTAAGAGAGAACTTCTTGAGAAGAAAGAAGAATAAAATGGAGAAGTTTCCTGTGGATGTAATTCAACTTGTAAGATTTCCTTAAGTTTTATTAAGAATTTGCATATGATTAAAAATGCTAGAGGAATAAGTCTTTCAGGAGTCTTAATGTAGCACCATAAAGGAAGTTATTAAATGTACTCTGTCACTGCCGTATGAGTAACACTGGAGTGAGAAATCTAGATTAAGGAAGAAATTTTGCTTCCTGTACAGTCAGGGTGAGAAAAGAATGAGGAAATTCAGGTTGAGACACTCGTTTCCTTTGTGTAATCTGGCAAAGATGTTGCGTAAACCTAAATCAAATATAACACTCAGTGTGACTTAACCTGGTAATGGTATTTTACATGCATTTTACAGTTATCTAGCCCAAGTGTTCCCTTACTGTAAGCAGTCTTTTCTCTGTCACCACTGTTGGCTAACACGGCCCTTTCCCCTCCTCCAGTGTCTTCCTGGGTAAAATCAAAGAGGCGTTTGACAGGAACGCTGAGCTGCAGAACTTGCTGCTGGACGGTTTCTTCAGTGATGCTGTGCAGGACTGTCAGGTATGAGGAAGGAGGAAGTGGCCAAAGGCCAATCTGCAATAACCACCTTGAGAAAGACACACAAAACAAGTTATTTCCTCTTTCATAACAAAAAGAGCAAACAGCACCACTTGTTGGTTAAATTGTCAGCTGTCCGAGATGCCATATATGGCAAATAGTTTTCGAACAGAAGCCTGATTATTTGCTTTTACGTTGTATTGTTAATAAGAGAAGTGGATTTATTTTCTTTGTTTATACATTAATCAAACAGTCTTCTGAGACTAGTCAAGAGTTCTTAATTTAAATCTTCTATTAACGGACAAAAAATCCTACGTCAATCCACCCCAACAAAACAGTCTGCAGATAGTCAGACCTGAGTCGCCTCAAAGAGCCACACTGGAGGCAGCATAAGTAATAAAGAAATACTTCACCCCAACCAAACAGTCACTCGAATCAGGGAAGAAGTTGTTTTTTTGCTAGCCTCCACAGTGAACTAAGAATCCAAAAAACTGAGAAATTCTTGATAAATTGGAGTAACAGGAGGCCGCGTTTAACAACAGTAAAAGTACATTAAAACATCTGTTTACAAAGTAAGCAACATTTGAGCAAAAAGGCATGTTTCTGGCATACGGCATAAAAAAAGAATTGGGTTATGCAAACGTAGTTACCTATGACTTCAATTCATCAAGAATTTTCTCTTTTTTTGGACCTTTCATTCACCGTGGAGGCTTGTGGAAAAAAATAAAGTTTTCTTCACAAATTCAGTGTAAAATCAGCCAAGTAATTGATATGGAAGTGATCATTTGGTAGGTGAAGTATTCCTTTAACAAGCAGCCATGCCAAAAGCAGCATTTTTATCTCTGCTTCTCACTTTCCATCTTTTCCTTGAAAAACAAAAGCTCATAGTGCGCCCACAGCAATAGGCTGGACTGAATATAATTTGGAACTGGCTTGAATTGGATCTCAGTTACCAGGAACTGAGTGGCCTTGTGAAGACCTCTTGCTCTTGGCTTCACATGAACAAAGCTTTATTAAGACTAAATTGCATTACATTCATGAAAACAAACTGTTGTTAACCTGTCAAATCTCTCTGTTCAGGAGTCATGGCGCAGAGCAATCAGCACTGGAGTGCAGCACGGCATCCCGATGCCGTGTTTCACCACAGCTCTGTCGTTCTACGATGGTTACAGACACGAAAAGCTGCCAGCTAACCTCCTCCAGGTAAGACAACAGCTGATGCTGCAGAGCCGAGCCCACTGAGCATATGGCCAAGTGTGGAGGCGTATCGGATTAAAAAGATCCCGTGTAGCTGTTGTGTGTGTTTGTGTTGAGATGGGGGGGCTTTAAGACCCCGACACTTGTTTATGTCTACTTTACTCATCTATGTTTAGACTAATGCACAAGACTTTGTTGTCTTGTGCATTAGCATAAATATACAGAGCAGTAACATTTTGTCATTTTTTGAATCAATTAGCAAACAAAAATGTCAAATACTGCTGGCTCTATATATGAGATTTGTTTGTTTTAATCATTGTAGATTTAATATCAGGCTAACACTTTATAATCACCATTCACAAATATTAATTTGCTAGTTATTTAAACTTTGGTTGACAGTTATTTTACTATGAACAATAAAATGCTAATGATATATTTAAGTAATAGTAATGCTATAATTTATGTTATTTTAACAGTTTATTGTTACAGACATTGTAACATTCTATATATTATATGTCAAAGTACTTGTTTAAGGGGTAGTTGGTAGCTTCTAAAAACTTGGTCATATTTGCTGAAACTGTCAGTACATCCTGACAGTAGTACATTAAACAGATAATCTGGGGTGGGAATCATTCCTCTGTTTTCTCTATTGCCTTGTGGCATTTTAATACCTTTCCTTTCTGTGAACGCAACAATAATAGGAGTTGATGAGTCTCTAACGTAGCTGTCACACTGCTCATGAACGGCGGTCAAACTTATGAATTAAGAGTCTGTTACTGCATTGTCCGTTTCTCACTTCAAATGTTTTCACAAAGATATGTCAGTGTACTGTTAAGATAAACAAAAAGATATTTGTAAGACTTTGTTACTGGTTAATAATTGGCTAATAAACCATCTATAAACAGTATTTGGATGGCCATTATAAAGTCACAACTGATAATATTACCCTGTTAAATGTCAATAAATACAGCGAAGCACATCTGTAAACATTGCAGATACCATAGAAACACCCATAGAAATTTAACTTTTCATTCTACTTATGTGCGTCACCAAAATAATGGTTTTAGACAGTTTGTACGGCAATTAACAATTAAAGTTTTACAGATTTCTGCTACATTTATGTATCTAATGCTTATAGATGTTTTACCAACAATTTCTTAAAGTTTCACAAATCAACAGATGTTTCGTTTAGTATATATAATATTGTGTGCAACAAAAACAAAACAAATATAGTATAACTAACAATTATGGAAAAATACCTAATAAACTTTAATTAATTATCTGTTTAACATGTATTATTGATGGTTTTTAGAAAATGTTAAATATCTGTTGGTTGAATAGAACGAGCACTGTCGTATGACTGATACAGCAGCGTCTCAGTGTGGGTATCTCACGTTAATGTTTTTTTAAATTTATTTATTTTTTTTAGGCCCAGAGAGATTACTTTGGAGCTCACACATACGAACTGCTGTCAAACCCCGGTCATTTCATCCACACCAACTGGACTGGCCATGGTGGAAATGTCTCCTCTTCATCCTACAATGCCTGAGGATCATCTTCATGTTATCTAAAAACACAAACGAGATGAAAGAATGAGGGGAAGTTATCTGTGAGAGAGGAAGACATGTTACACATTCCAGCTTAATAATCATGCCCAGATATTTAAGATCCCCCCCCTCCAACAGTCAAATTAATCCAACTCTTTACTCTTCTTGAGTAGTGCAGTTTTATTTATCAGGATGTGGAATCATAAATTATGTGTGTTGTAATCTCTACACCCTGTGTGGTTTGGCGTAGCAACTTTTATCACAGAGGGAGGAGCTACAACATGTTGACTCCACCTAGATACTACGGATATGATGCTGGCTATCAGGCCAATGTTCACCAGTCATGTTGGGCCCAGGGTTCATGGGGTTAACACTGGATTAAGCTGAACCGTTGCACTGTACTGTATTAGGCTAAATAAAGATTTCAATCCCTTTATAATTAGCTTGTGTGGTCCTTACTCTCTGGGTGCTGTGAACAGGATTGAGATGTGTTTGTGTGTGAGATGCTAAATTAGGCAACGAGTGACATAAGTTGCCTGATATATAAACAGGAAATACGGTTTAAAAGTCCTGTCTGGTGACAGATGATTTGAGCCTCTGGCCTACTGAAGTGCAGAAAGATACAATGATTATCATTATTATATGATGGCCACACCTCCACTATGGCTGCACAATCCTGCATCTGTATCAAACATTTTATTTGGTGACAATCATTGGATACTTGTGCCAGATATGTTTCATTCAAAGTAAAGTGGCTTAGCAAATAGTAGTAAAAATGCTTTAAAATGTCGTGAAAAAAGGGAAATCCCATCTTCGTTAATAGACCTCTTCTCCGGCCTGTGGCCGAACTTTCTACTAAATATATATGAAAATATTATTTGGTATATCCAGCTTACTAAACAAGGCTGTAAACGTGACTGGTGATAAGGGGTTACAACCAATGAAACACATCCTGGACCTTTTCGTGTGATGTCCTTTTAGTGATTGTCCAGCAGGTGGCCCTAAGACCCTGACACATATATCTTTTTACACAGTGACAGGAAATCATAAAACAGAAAAGTGTTTTCAATGCAATGCATTTTGTTTAGGTCATGTAAAGCCAAGATTTAAAAAATAAATAAATAAAATAAAACAAGGACATACTCACTGATGCAGAGTACAATATGAAAGCTCTAACATTAAGGTGGAACATTACGTGTTTTTTTTTTTTAATATCCAGATTAGTTTTATTGTATTGTGATGTGACTGATGTTCTCAGTCAAACAGAAAACAGAAATGGTGTTCATATACTCAGAACATTCACCTGGGTGATCTCAGTGTGTCATTTATAACATTTTTCAGGATTCATTATCTATGCTTATGTGAGGCAACGCATCAGTCAGTCTTGGTTGGTTTAGTGCGTCCAAACCTTATAGGTTAACCTCAACATCCCTGGTTTACATGCTGCTGTGGACCTTTATTGCATGTCATTCCCTGTCTTTCTGTCCCCTTATTTCCTGTTATGTCTCTAAATTTGACAAACAGAGGCAACATATGCCCAGGTTTTTTTTCTTCCTTTTAAATAAAAAAATATTTTTACTGTGTGTTACTAGCTAAAAAAGTTGGGCACCACTGTCTGTCTAATCAAAAGATAAGGTAATAGAAACAATTTTGTCAAAAGAGAAAAAAAACTTGTTCAACAAAAATACACTAAAATAGAAACAATAGAATCGCCGGGGATTCTCAGCTGTACTGACAGCTGCTGAAACAAATGTGCTAACAGCGCTGCAGTGAGGGACGTTGTACCTGACAGGAGTGTGTCACGGCTGCTATTACACCTGCTGTTAAACAGTTAACAAAGCCTCACCTCAGAGCACCTGTGCTGCGATAGCTCACCGTCCTGGGACGCTTCAAAGGCCTCCTCGTTTGACTCCTCATGTCAGAGCTCTGATCCTGAAGGGAAACACAGCAGAACAAACAATATGAACACTCTTATTCTGCGCTTTACTACACACACAGACAGTGGGAAGCCCTCTACCACATGAATGCTACTCTGTCATTTGGATTCCTCCCATTTTTTTAATGAAAACTAAACGTCTGTCTCTGTCCCTCTTCTCTAAAGCTTAATTAAACCAAAGGACAGAACATTCTCAACAACCAGAGACCTTGTTTCTTAATAAGGCCCGACGCCAAACAGAGGTTGCACTAGAGCACAAGAGGCCATTAAAGCTTAGAGAAGGCAGTGCAGGTGGAGGATGAGGCCGCTGAGTCATCTGCGGACAAAGCTGGCAGCAAGGAGACACCAGACAGTCTGATGATGCATAATGAAGCAGGAGGAGGAAGACTGGACTACAAACGGTAATGGATTTCATCAAGATCAAACATTCTCTGCCTCCTTAGTATCTGATACACAGCCAACCTAATAACCAGACAGTGAGTATGAACTTAATTGCTTAAAATACTTTTTGTTGCACAACATTAAAGCTGCTGAAATATCTGTGACTTTATAAGAAACAGTCAGTTGCAGCTGTAACTTACATAGTACGTTATATTCAAAAAAGGATCTCACTCTGTTTGTTAGCAAACTTGTTAAAGTCCTCACTCTGTAGTACAAGCACACATATCACACACATTTTAGTGCACTGACCCCTAAAATACTCTAGTTTTCTAGTTTGGCAATACTCTAAATGTTTCTAAAACCAAACAAATCCTGCTGAAATACCAAAATCAACAAACTGTCCTTTGTTTTCTACTGGAGATGTAAATCAGACGAAGATTTATTGCCGAGTTGATTTTCACTGGCATAATTTTGCCTTGCCTTGTGTTTGGTGCATACAATGAACATATTAACAGACGATAAAAATAGACACAAAGTACAGCAACAGTTAAAGCATAAATTCTGAATAGAAAAATTACAATAAAAATCTGAAAAGGATACTATAAAAATGCTGTAACAAACATGTACAAAGAAATAATTTATGCTGCATATGCAAAAATATGAATAGAGATATAAATCTTTCAAAACAAGTAAACTAGTGCATTTGTAGGAGGATATATTCATATATTCAGCCCCGGATCTGCTGCCATACTGAGATTGTAGCACCAGAACGGTGTCAGTGAGACTGAATCAGATCAGACTACAACTGTTGATCATCATATTCAAGAAACTTGTCGACCACTGCAACAGTGTGTCTCAGGAATTTGTTTCTAATAGTTTTGGGTAACAATGGGAGTCTGTGTTACACAGGGATAAGCTATATCAGGTTTTAGATACACAAGCAATACTTGTCATTGTCATGGCAATTCTTTTCATTGGACTTATTGGGAATAAAGAAAACAGAATATCACCAAACATATCCCAAATGTACAGTCACAGTCAAGTGTTGGTTTCTATGAGTGGTCTGCTTCTAGTAAATCAGGATAAAGCTAAATATGACAATACCTTATAAGACACAAGTTCACTTTTAAAATATAGATTGCATGAATATTGCAACAAACATCCAACTTTAAGGATTATTTATAGACTAGTCACCAAATGAGGATAAATATGGACATGACTACATTATGTATGGGTACATGGAGAATTGTTCACTTTGGATGACCATACTTCTGGTGCTAACTGGATCACAGTTGAGAGCCGAGGAATCAGGCTGCGGTGGTTAAAATCTGATCTTCATAAGACTGAACACAGTGGCCAACATGAGAGGGGCCGGTAGTCAAATCTCTCTGGTCTTTATAGTATGTAATGCCAGATGTATTATTCATGCTCCACCATCCAATGACAACCCAGGACTGACACACAATCAGGTGAGTTTAGCTTTAGGGATTTCCTTAAGCATTTACAGTTTTAGCTGTAGTGATTCCTTGTATGCAGACATACTGTAGGTCTCTCTACCTGTTTTATTCTACAGCAGGATGCACCTGAGTTTGTCTTTCATTACACTGTGGGAGCAGTGGATGTTGCAATAGATGCTTTCAGGTAAATAATTGAGTTGCAGTTTCTCACCTCAGTGACAAGCTGGCAGAGAGGACCCTCAGAAACGACATCGCCTCCTGACACTACCTTGCAAGAAGTTCTTCTGGAAGACCTTCTTAACCTGCTAGCAGTGGAGGAAAGCACATCACTTCACAGTGTTCACATGTTAGCAAGGTTCAAATAAACTGCAGTCTCTATGGTACTGGTATCTTTTAGATTTAGGTTAGGTTAGATTTAGGTTAGATTAGACATGTCCAATGTTTTGTTACCATATTTTTTGGACTGCAAATAAATCTGAACAGGAGTTCATCGTGTCCAGATTTAAAATTTACGTTATAACTACTTTTAAATATATAAATGTGTATATATGGTGAAACAGAAAATAATGTAATTCAGATCAACTGCTTTTTTTAATAGTTTGCCAGTGTTCCAGTTTTGTACCAAAATTAGTATTAATCATTACTAACACTCAACAAAGGTATCATTTTTGAATAACATCAACTTCCTTCCAAATAAAAAGTCCCTTTGATGACATCCAGCAGGAATGTACTCAAGGTTTGCATTTTATAGTGTTTTACAAGCTTTTACAGGATCTGAATGGGCTTCCGAGGTATTTCTGTAAACTTTAATTTGGTTTCAGGGGCTCATAATATCCATTTAGATTCTTAGTAGTACTCAAGTGGTGTGCAAACAATTCCCCACAAGCACAAAAGCTCCCAGAACCATTTTCAAGCCAAACCGTTATAAGGAAAAGATTTCAATAAAGAAAAGGAGTCTTGGGAGTGTTGTCCCACAAGCCAATACAAAATGGCACATCAGCACCATCAACAGGCAGATCATTAAAACTACCACCATGAAACAGCCAGCATCAATATAACAACGTGCAGAACACTTGTCAGCCTATTTTACACCGACGACATGGAACTTCCATAAAGTATCTGAAAGAAAAAAGCTTCAAATTGAAGGCAAGAAACCTTTAAAAAACAAAAAGCAAGAGCTGGAGCCCGGTCGAAAAAACACTTACATCAATCTACATTGAGAGACGACAGGCGATTAAAAACTCAAAACCTTTATTTTATACCGCAATACTAAAATATTTCAGTACAGAAGGTGTGAGTTCCTGCTGGCATGTTCATTCAGCTGTTAAAGTCCCTTTGAAAATCTCTTGGCTCATACAATCCAGACTTTTTACAATAAGGACAAACAAAATAAGAACACATCTTGCAATACTGAAATGCTTTTTGATCACACTGAAAAGAAACCTACCAGTTCACACTTCCATAAGTGACTGTAACTAGGACAAAGGATAAAAGCATTCACTGACAAAATAAGTGTTTCAGATTGAAAAGGCAGACTTTGTGTTTCACAAGTTTGGAAAACAATCCACACTGCAACACTGCAGTTGTGACTTTGGTCCTATTTGTGACATTTGTAGGTATAAACAAATACCTCAGCCCAATTGAGTATGGTCCGCTCTAAATTTCACTACGGGATGGTCCGAGGTTTCTTGCTATTGAGGTGAAGAGGATCCTTTTCAGGAATTAAGGCAGTCGTGCAGCATTGTTGGTTTATGCTGGTCCACCCAACAATGTCTTCAGCTTCTCCGTAACCGACTCCAGCCTGGGTTCGAACGAAAACCTGGGCTGTCCATATCCGAGGCCCCTATACATGTGAATTAAAGTGTTGGTAGTTCAATTAATGTAAAGTCAAAAATAAGTCACTGTCAAGAGTGTATTATACCTAGTCAAAGTCAGTTTTATTTCAGACTTCCCTTTGATTCACAAAACATAGAAAATGCATTCGTAACCACTTCAAACTCTCAATGGGAACTTGTCAAACATTCGCCACATCAACCTCAAACTTCAACACACTGTCAGTGTTTTTCCCCACACAGACTTCCCCAGCACAGATCCACATTTTCACACAGAGAGGGTGGTAACAAGGAGAAAATAAAGCACACAACCAGACACTGCATTCACATCAAATCAGACAGCAAGAGAAAGCTACGAAAAAGGTACAAATACTCAAAGCACTTGACATTTCACTGTGTTTTTAGAGAATTAAAGTTGATAGAAAACGATGAGAGAAAGCAGAGACCGTAGGGATCTCGAGACGCAGTAAATGTCCTTGTGATGACCATTAGGCACACACTCGTACTTGCTTCCTCCGCTCACACTCGCACAACGCCACAGGTCCTTCTCAACTCTCGCAGGCATTTGTCTCTTTAAAAAAAAATCCACAAACAGTCCTCCTCACACTTCTTTCATTTTGCTCTCCCGTTCGCTCACTCTCACTCGGTCCAACATCAATCCCACTCACTGATCGTGAAAAGCGACAAGAGCAGACAAGATTTCTATATCCGTAAAAAAAGGGGAGAGGAAAAAAAGACAACACCCACCGTCTAACACAGTATATGCAGAGTGAAGCTGTGTTCTTTGATGGCAAAGCATTTACACATGGGAAGAGGGGAATTGATACTGAGATCTGTCGAACATTGCTGCCAATGAGGCGCTTCCTCCCGGGAAATTGGGAAAGAGTTGGTGAACTGCAGAAGAGACTTTCATGAAGGCGTTTCCAAAAGACGTCAAACAAAAACAAACAAAAAGATGCAAACATCTGCATACAGATACATAATTATATCAAGCCCATTCTACAAGGGGCTGGGGGGGGGGGCTCTCGAGATACTCGTGCATGTTTATAAATATTTATCTTGCATGCACAGTCATCTCTGTGTAACATTTTCTCAAAAAAAAAACTGAGTGTGGCAGTTTCCACTAAAAAACTACACTCTTCAACCATTCAATGCATGACTACATAATCAGTCACACCCGAGTATAAATTTTCTCTTTAACAAAATAAAAGGCAGTATCTTTTAAATAATAGGAACATAAGATGTAAGCACTTCCCAGCAGTAGGTATACTTACCAGATTAGCCTAATAGCAACAGAAAAGCTCCACCCAAAGCTATCTACATTCCCCAACTAGAAGACTTTGACTCCATAGCGGTGCCAAAGCCGGAGCTGAAGCCACTGCTGGAGGCTGTGTTAGTGCCTGCAGGCCAACCGAGGCTAGCTGAGCTGGGGCTGCTGTAACTGGTGCTGGAAGAGCTATAGGTCTGGTCTCGGGTCGTAGTGGCTGTGCCTGCCGTTGTGGTCACACCCTGCTGGTTAGCCAGCATGCCCATCATCCCCCAACTGCTCTGCAGCGCTGCCTGTGCAGCAGCAACCATTGCTGGGTTAAGACCGAGAGCCCCAAAGTTAACCCCACCACTACCGCTGCCTAGCCCACCACGATTACTGCCATAGCCCTGACTGAACCCACCAGCCCCAAACCGCCCTCGATCCATCATTTGCCTACTATTGTTGTGTTTGGGCTCAGCGTTGGAGATGTGCACGCTTATGCCCTTGATGATCAAGTCCTCTCCACACAGGGCCTGGGCAACCTGGGAAAGAAGTGCGGAGAAGATTATCACTATAGAAAACTTTTTTGCCACCGACAGATATTCCAACTCTGTCATTTATGTTGAGTCTCACCTGGTCATCGGCAAATGTGACAAAAGCAAATGCCCGAAAAGGTTTGGGGATGAAGACATCAGTGACTTCGCCATACTGCATGAAGTACTGCCTCAGTTCATCGGTTGTCATGTCTTCTGTGCAGCGGCCAACAAAAATTTTACGGCTCCGCATGGGCTCATCAGGACACGCCTGAGAGGACATGGACGGCGATGAGTTAAGCAATCTACGTGATGGGTGGTGGGTTTTTTTTTTTATAAAGTAACACTTATGACTAATTAAGAATGAGTTTTCCAACATTTAATAAAGATTTATAGCATGGATTTAGGGTTGCAAAGTTAAAGCAGATTTTCTGATCCATTGCAATCCAGTGACGGTATAATTTTAAGTCAAATAAGCAGACAGCAAAAACTGCTAAATGATTTATCTACTTGCAAAGTGTCATTGTCCATAATAAATAAAGGTATACTATGCAGGAATAGTTTGCAACGGTTGTAAACACGACATTCAAATGTGGCCCCTCCTCCCCACACTGCAAGCTACTGTATTATTGTAGCAGCATTACAGTTCTAAAAAGCCGATACTTCAGCAGGCTCACTAAGCTAACCGCCGGCACCGACTGTCCGACAGAAAACAGGCAAACTCCACGTTGCTCCCCATCCTCTCCTTCAGTGTTCTCTAGCAAAACTGAACGTGACAGCCAACCCAACATTCACTGTGTTTTACCTTGCTATGTTTGGGTTTTCTTTCAGTGCTGTGTGCGCAATTTTCGAAGCTTTCGTTTGGATGCATGCTGCTACTACCTAATTACTACCTTTTTATTAAGTCCTCACCTGCGTGCTGTTGTCAGCTGGGAGCTACGTGCCTATAAACATCCCAAATACAGCAAAATAAGAAGGAAATACAGCAGAGGGTAGAGTTTCTGCAGATAAATACACAACTACACACTTCTAGTGGGTCATAAGTGATAATTGAGAGGGATTATTTTTGTATGAGTCTATTCATTATTTTTTTGTGTTTGTTTTTTTTTTTAAAGGAAAATCCTGCATAGTATAGCTTTAATGGTTGTTTGCTGTTTGTATTCCAGGTTTTACATAATTTGTAAATTCAAAACTGTGAAGCACACCTCCATAAAACTGCAGTTTATGATTTTCTCAAGAAAATGAACTCAACATTAACTAAACAAAAAGCCTAATGGCAGAAATCTAGATGATGACCAGCAATAGATTTAAAACTGATAATCTTAATACATTTATACAATGAGGTTCTTGACAATACCAAGGGGAAAAAAATGGTGCCTAAAATACCTTTGAGTTCGGAAGTTTACAGTCACACCATCGTCCATCAATCATGTGTCTCTGAGCAATCACTTTGGTTTGTGTCTCATAGTCGGTGAACCTCACGAACCCAAACCCTTTTGAATTGCCGGTCTTTAGATCTCTCTTAACCTGTGGTGAACAAAGAGGACATGTACGCTTCATTACCAACTTTAACAAAACCTGAAAAACAACAAGATATTCTTATTATCGTCTTAGCCGAACAAAGAAATGTTGACAATCATATTCAGAGCCAGACGAGATGTCCCTACCTGCACCATGATGACCTCCCCAAACGTAGTGAAATAATCTTTTAGATCTTGTTCGGTTGTTTTCCATGGCAGCCCGAGGACAATGAGATCTGATGTCTTCTGAAAACCCCTTTTAATTTTCACAGCTGAGGCAGCATCTATTTCTTCCATCTTCCTTTTGTTATCTGTGGAGAATAAATAGTTATGAGTTATATCGGGGAAAAAAGCCAATCACATGTAAACACAAATCTACTTTAAAGGAGATTAAACATCCAACATTGATCCTCTGAGCTCTTGACTGTCTGTTGATGACAACACATGGCGACTAAGGAACAATACATGACTAAAAGTACAAAAACAACTTGACATTAACTCCACATAGAAGTCTAACATCTTACTCAAAACCCACATTAACATGTTGCTACAAGCACATATTCCTTCACTTACAGGATTTTGGGACCTGGCTGCAGGAATTTACTTCAAATCAGCTACAAGGGCATTAGAGAAGTAATGCTGGGTGATAGGCCTTGCTCAACCCACTTCACCCAAAAAAATGTTTGAGGGGCTGAGGTCAGGGCTCTGTGCAGGCCAGTCGAAATCATCCACAACAACTAAGAGACCTTTACTTTATGGATCTAACTTGGTGCATGAAGGGCATAACCATGTTAAAACAGGAAAGGGTATTAAGTGTTGCCACAAAGTTGTTTGCACAGCACTGTTGTCAAAAGATAATCATTGCATGATGGAGCATTAAAGCGACAGTTCACTCTAAACATCAAATATTCATATTTTTCCTCTTCCCTGTACTGTAATGTATCAATCTAGATTGTTTTGGTGTGAGTTTCTGAGATACTGGCCATAGAGATGTCTGCTTTCTTCCCAGTATTATGGAACTAAATGGCAATTGGCTTATGGTGCTCAAAGCGCCAAAAAAATAAATCTGAAAACTAAACAGCAATGTCTCTTTCTGGAAATCATAGCCTGGTTAATCAAGATAATCAACAGATCTTGTTGTGAGCAGTTTCATGGAGGAACTATTTTCTGCATGCAGTCTAATATAACAAGCCCTGCAGAGACAATTATATAACTTTTAAGTCATCACAGAGGTTGCAGTTTGTTACATTTTTTATATGTACCGCTATTTATTTAGAGGCGCTCCACATTTTAAGACCACGCCATTAATAACAATGATGAGAGGCTTAAAGTTCTAGTGCGTTGGATATCGTGGCGTCTAGCTACAAGATTACAAAATGCAACAAAGAGCGTGTAGGACAGGGGTGACCCAACTTTTTTGAATGGGGGCCAGATTATATAATGTGAAAATACCAGGGGGCCAACTGCCTCCTGCATCAAATAGGAACTTTAAAAGAAAATCACATGCAAACAATTAAAATGCAACAGTTTCATCTTTCTGTAAAAATGTATTTAATTTCCCACTGCGCCTGAAAAAAGTGGTACTAACTGTCCACTTTACACGTCTTTACTTTTGCCATGTCTGGTAAATGGCAGGAAATATCTGCTGTTTGGTAACTGTTCATTTAGCTTGATTACTGTCTGTTTATGAAAACACATCAATTCCTACTTGATGCATGCCTTAAAGCTGCATCATAGTCGTTTTCTAAACTCAATTAACCAATATTTTGTTTTGTTAATGGGCTTACGTATTAGTTTTAATTAGTTGTGGCTAGATGTGTGTACTTACCTATCAAATGAGTGTTTGTAGAAAGGGTTGACAACATACTTTTGGTCATATAAAATACAATCACAATAGGAAAAGTCGTTGTGATTTGCACCAACACCTCACCTTTGGGGTAGTTGACGACATAGACCAAGTTTCCCCAGTCGTTCTCAGGTGCATGCAGGACTCCCTCCACAAGCCGGACCCCCCTCATGCACTGGGACTCTGGGTTCCTGTACCGCAGCCCGCACGCCCCTGGAAACTGTGCTGCTACAGACGACAGCAAAATAGTCCCGTCGTCCTCTGAGGGGATCTCCATGGGCTCTTCGTTTTCATCCTCAGCCACACGAATGTACAACTCTGACATGGTCTCTACACGGCTGAGTCCAAGCGGAGGCAGCTGATGGAGCCCAAGTTAAACACAGAACTGACGCACACGAGTTCGCAGCGTCGACCCTAGCTGAAGTTAACTTCTATTAACTGGGTGACGCAACCGAAATGCAATGGCAGTCAAACGCAGACAGACAAACGGCTTGAAACGCTAGCACTCACCCCACAACTCTCTAACATTCAATATGTCGCGGCCATGAGGTCTGTATATGTTCCTCTATGGTCGCAGCACGCGTAAACAAGTTAGCCAGCTAGCTAGCTAGCTATCAAGCTAGCAAACTCAAGACGGCTTGAAAAAATGAATGACCAGCCAGTTTCGCGCTCTGTTTGTTGTCAACAAATGCACGAGCTTGCCTCTTGTCTACGAGCGTATGGATGCGAAGTTTGCGCAAATAACAACATCAACAAGTTCTCTTAATCGGTAGTATTTGAGTGCTAAATAGCAACACCACAGAGAGCGTTTGCGGCAGTACACGGCTAACCTCCGTAACCTCAAGCTAGCTAACAAAATGGCTGCGCACCATAGAGATGACATCATCTAGTTGGGAGGGCACACTGTCAGTTTTCGTAGGGATGCCAAAAAAAACCAAAAAAACATTTACTCAACAGTTTAACTTAATATGACCAGTGATTGGTTAAACTTTCATAAACTCGACTTACACTTTATGTATTTAACGTTATTCATCTTGTCGTGTTTCATAATTTGCACTGGGCAAAGGTAAAAGGTCCTGATTTAACCCTTTGAAATCCAACCACCCTTGGAGCCCGAACAAAAGACGCGCGCTGAGAGTGTAATGTATTTAATACCATGCAACTATGAGTCATGTGAGAACACTTAAAAGTGAGGGGTAGTGAGGTTTAAAATCATGAATTAGTGAAATGTGGTTGTTATGTGTCTAACAGGCCTATTTTTTTAATAAAATGTACTTTGTGTGTGTAAATGTGCCAATTGATCCACCAGTGTCACAGATATTGCTGACTTATTCTGTGCAGCCAAACATTGTTCAAACCCACAAAACGTCATATAAACTATAGTGGTGATCCCAACGTATTTAATATAGCCTATCAGACATGTTAGGATGAATTTTAGGGAGATGTGACGAAATTATATAGCATACGGAATATGGAGCATTCAACACTGATGCACACTCTGTCAGTAGGCTACATGTCTATTTATATTTTTTTAGGATTGTTTCTTCTTGTTTTGTCGTGCAGTCAATTTGTTTGTACTTATGTTTTATCACTGACTTACCCACTAAAATGATGAACAAAAATGACTCCCTTATATTCACCGATTTGTCGTTGTACCTAATAAATGAATAAAAACATTTATCAAAAAGAAAGAAAGAAAGAAAGAGCGAATTTTTTTTAAAAATATAGAATATTTGCATTGCATTTAATGGAGTGGTGCATAATATATGTTAGACTGTAGGCATGAGGTTATTTTGAAGCAATTCATGATGAAATAAAAGGGGCAGCCTTGATGTTAAGGGGTAAATAGATCATCACAAATTCTTTAAAGAAAAAAAACTTAAGCAAATAAGGGTGTCTACAACTGCGTTAAACTTTATTGTTCACACATGCTGGAGACAGAGCTTGTTTTTTAGGACTTTTTTGTCACTTACTATGTCAAAGCAAACACACCTGCGTTTTCCCTCCTCCCCAGTGACATCAGCCCACTGACCTACAAATAAGCTTGGGTCAGACTGCTCATGTAAGTTTGCATGAGTGGAAGTGACATGGATCAGATAAGATTTGGCATCCTACTTAGAGCTATGTGAGTATCATAATGCAAAAGTTGACTTGAAAAATGGAATATTCACAGTTTTTAAAATGTAAGCTGAACTCTACCTTCTTTTTTCAGTGTTTTGCAATGTTTTATCACAGAGAGTGTGCTTTCCATTCAGAAAAGAGAATGGATTGATACCCCAACAGCCAGATTAGCAGGTATGCATTTTCTCTGAGATGAAAAGCTGTCTTAATGATGCCTCCACCTACATTAATAGATCATTTGCATTTTCAGAAGGAGATGTTTCTTGTTTTTCTGAATACATGGAGCTGTGGATACACACTGCAAGGATTGATGGGTTGGCACTCTGGCTGTCTGGGGCCTTACGGATCCAAGGTAATACTTTCTAGCACAATAAATGACAAAATAATGACATAGATATGACTTAAAATGCCTCTGAGTCATCCTTTTCTGTCTTCAAGTCAACCTTGCTTCTCTGGATCACCTTAACCTCCAGCTGTCTGCCTGTGGATTCTCACTGCACAAAGACCCTGACAAGAACTTTATTTTTAGAGTCAGTTACGCTGGATGTTTCATCCAACAGCAGGTACATCACTCAGAGATATCTATAACACATATACACAAACTCTGACATTTGACCTTTGCAGTTAGACCTGGTGGTAATAATCTCCTGGTTGATTTTTCAGCATGGTTTCCATGTCCTAAAATTGAATTTGGTTAAGAGGATAAGTCGATTCGGGGACAGACCTCAGAGTTTCCTGATGAAGTGTCCTGTTGTTTCTGTACTGCCCAGCAGAGAGCAAATCCAGTGTGACCCAGAGTATATTCAGGTAACTGCTGACTGGAGCTTATCATATGTAACGTTTCACAGTTTTCGTTTGGCATTGCTTCATTTAAACCAAGCAGTAACCAAGATTTGTATGTGTCCGTAGGTCACCAGAGAAGTTCCTTATGACAGCTGGCTTATTGAGGTAATAACTGAAATCAATCCCATATTGCAATCAGCCCTTGAAAATATTCCGGCATTATAAATGTGAACAAATATTTTGCAAATGTGTTTGGATGAGATAAAGAAAAAAGATTCTTTGACTGTGTTCTTGTGTTTGCATTGCAGCATCAGTGGTCTCTGTCTCTGAGCGATCACCTCATTGTAGCTCTGGAGGATGCCAGCCTGATCCAGATGAACGCTGACATAAACGGACCAGACATCACAGTTCAGGGCAGGAGAGAGGAGCTCTTGAGTCCTGTCAAAGTAAGAGTATTCACACAGCATCCTGCCACCTAGTGACCAATGGGGACATTACAACTAACATTCACTTTATTGTATTTTGGACTGTCTTTGGTTAATACAGGTAATGGGAAATGAAGGGGACTTCTTGGCCTTGAAGTTGGTCAGTGGTCAGTATGCCTACAGTATGGAAGCTATGTGTCCAAAAGGTGAGTCGCAAGCAGAGAATCAGTGCTGGGAGTCATTTGCCTTTATCACTCCGAAAACTTAATACGTTTATTGCCCATTGGGCCGACTCAGTGAGTTCTTAAATCCTTTAATTAGGCACCACTACAATAATGTAAAAATATAGCATTAAAAGTAAAAATCCTGCATCCATAGCCAAAGTGCAGAGGTTTTGAAAATGTTCTCAAATTATATAAAGCAGCCTGAGAGTGATTCCTTATTGGTCCAGCCATCCAGATTTTGTCCTTGGTCATTAGTTCAAGGTTCACTCATAAGATAAATTACAACATATTCTATTTCACAAAATGTAATCAACATATAGGCTTTAAATTAAATAGATTAAATTGCAAGAATAAAGTGCAATTATTTAAAACTTACTAAATAAATAACATTGCAACCAAAAAAGTGCATATAATTGCTTCAAGATCAGTGACATGAAAATGCTGCAAAGGCACAATATGATGCAAGTAAGACCTAGGCAATAATGTAGCAGCTGAGCAGCAAAAAATAACACTTCAAAATAAGAGCCCCATGGTAGAAATTTAAAATGAAGTGTGTTTTTTTTTACAAACTTAACATGTCTTTGGGAGTTCCTTGTGGTCCATTCTTAATGGACCTGTCACCCACTTTTGGACTGTGACACCAGAGTTGGGAACCATTGTTATAGGCTATTATTACTAGCTGCAACAGTGGGGCTGGTATTGTTTTCACCTTGTGACTCTGTGTGAGTGACATAATGGGAAAATGTGGTTCTAGAGACACCTATTGTAATAGGAACTACCACAAAAACCGTTTTGAATACTTTGCCAGGTGTTTACATTTCTATGGACAAATTTTGTCAATGTGACAGTGTTAAAACCGTGTAAGATGCAGTCACGAAACTTTACAGTTGTGTATTTTAAGATCACAAGGATGGTGAAGATGGATGTGGTCTGAGCAAGGGCGTTGAAAGTAAGTGAGTAGGAAGTAGGGAAGGGGTCATTGATCCCCCTATTTTATATCTTTGGCAAATATTTGTTTTAAGTCACAGATTGCTGTATTGTGGCAGGTGTGATCCTATTATAAGAGGATCTCTAGTTCCATGGTTAAATTTAAACACTCTAAGAAGCATTTTACTGTTGCAGCTGGTAAAGGTGGGGCTATTTTTACATGCTTAATATAAGGTTAGGTAGTGTAATGCAGTGGTTCCCATTCTTTGTAACCACTGCATTACACAAAGGGCCCAGTGGGTCACAAGATAAATCTGCATGTCTTTAGCTGAATGGAAAAGACGAAAAACAAACAAACTTGAGAAGATACCGAAACTGAACCATCTGAGAAGTTTAGAGAGGCCTCAGCTACACTCTTCTCTTCTGTAAGGGGTCACAAGCCTGAAAGTTTGTGTGCTGCCTTCAGTCCTTAACCATAAATTGTATTTTTATAAACTATTTTTTTCCATCCTAACTTTTAATCTGAAAAATAGTTAGTCACTACATCTGTCCAATAAATAAAGTGGAGTAAAAAGTAAAATATTTCCATCTGAAATCGTAGTGAAGTAGAAGTTTAGAGTAGCATAAAATGGAAATACTCATGTACAAGTAACTCAAAAGTGTACTTAAGTATTGTTCTTGAGTAAATCGGCTTCCATCAATGAGCCCAGTAACGTGTTTTATCCCTGATTTAAATTTCAGTGCCCACGTCCACACCAGAAGAAACTGTGCTGCACATCTTCAAACGACATTTGGGTTTGACTAAGCGAGGCAGCTACGACAGCAGAGCACTTACAGTCGGTAATGTGTCAGTGAACCAGACAGATCATTTCACTGTGCATGAGACGAGTGAATTTGTGACACTGATCATCCCTACAGCCCAAATAATCCAGACCAAGGTTTGTGCTAAAACAACAGTTAGAGTTCATTGTCGTGGTGGTGCATTTTGTGTTTCTGCATTTCTTAAATTTTAAGTAGCCTTCTCCCATAAGTATTCATCACAGTGTAAAACATCTAAACCAGGTTTGTTTTACAGACCTGCGAAGACAGCAAACAGCTCCTGCAGCCGTTCTACAGGGTGGATGTTGTTCTCACCTTCAAAGAGACAAATCACAAAATGCACTGGACCATGGAGAACACACTGCCATGCGCAGGTAAGTGTGCTGCTGATGAACACCGTAAAACTAAAGTGGTGATTAATTATTGGATGATATTTTGACCACTAGCCATTGAAAGGCTTTTACTGTAGTCACACCAGACACTTACTTTTGTTTGTTGCTCTCTCAATTAATCATTTAACTTTATGTGGCACCTTTCATCCACTTTAAAGTGAGATAGAAGTTAAAGCAAAAGTGATTGATGGAAAACAAATCCAAACAAGATTTTTAAAAAGCCTAAGAGCAAATAAGAGCAACACAATAGAAAGAAATGAAACTTAAAAATAAAATCATAATATATATCATGTGTATAAAGTATACTCATAAGCTGTCAAATCATAAAAGACTATAACCTAAAACAGAGGAGGAAAGAATCTAAATGTTTTTAAGATGTCAATCTATTTTCAGCTGTTAGTCCTGCATGTATTATTTAATTATTCATTTTTTAAATTTCTGCATATGAACAAGTGATCTGACACTTTAACCTTATAACAACACTTATGAAACCTGCAAAATCATTGCAGACAATAATTGAAATTTTACGTGCAATTACAATTCACACAATTACAATTACAAAGTAATTAGAGTTAAGATCCCCTTCAGACATGTTTTAAAACAGCTCTCTCAAAATAATCTGATTTGAGTTCTGTATAAAAATTCAACTACCTCGTAACAAGTTCTTAAAATTAAATGTACCTTCTCCCTTCATTTAATGAGCAATGTATATTGCAAATATCATTAACTTCTAAAGTGCTGCTGGACACAAGATTTCTCCCATTCTCAAAATATGCATTTGCAGTGTATGTACTTCAAATTTCAACATCACACTACGGTGTAAGTCACACACTGGATCATAGTTGTCTTTGTGATATCACAAAAGTCCTGCTCATATATGTCCACATAAACAACACTCTTTATTCTTCAACAAATTAACATGATAACTGCCTGTTAATGTCAAACTCCAACTTATACTTGATTCTGCACAGTGAAGGTCAAACTTACACGAAAAGTGACATAAGTAATGAATAAATAAAACCATTATTTTTAAAGGGGCTTTAAACAGCAGGCCAAGTTGGAGCAACAATGTTAAAGGGATGTGTTAGTTTACGGAGTTACTGCAGGGAAGCTGAGATTAGCTATTTTAGTGTTATAAAGGAAAAAAGTTTTTAATATTGTGAATATATTCCTACCCATTAAAGCAAGCATGTTTTTCTCATATTTGCTGAGACTGTCAAAGTATTCTGACAGTGGTACATGAGAAAGATGATCTGTGAGAAAATCAGGTTCCTCTGGATCCTCCTCGTGCTCCTAATGGCATTTGCAAGAATCCACCAGGCCTGAACGAAAACAACAAATCAGGGCCAGGAGGAGTTCCTGATGCAGCCCCCCCGTGCATGCTCTCACGCAGACAAGATCCATACCTCAACCTGTGGCCTTAGTTTCAGTTTTGAATCTTTTTGTCTTGTAGCTCTTTCTCTGCCTCAGAATATCTGCTCCAGTATTTACTCTGGTTTGATCTGGGGCTCCATTTAACTCTTTCTTTTCAGCTTGCTTTATGTCGTCTGTCTCCTTCCACGCATACGCTGTTATACGCTGTTGCGGCAGTGCAGCATTTGCACAAGCAATGACTGACCTGCGCCAGAGACTCCCTCCGGCTCTGATTGATTGTTGTTGTTCAGGTGTGGGGGAGTCTTGCAAATGTCATTAGGAGCATGAGGAGGAGCCAGAGGAACCTGATTTTTTTCTGTCTCATACACTACTGTCAGGATAAAAAAAAAAAGTTACCCACTGAACCTTATATAAAAGTTTAAAAATCCACATTATTAGTTAATCATAATTAGGAGTTTAGAATCATACATATTTCTAATGGATGTTAATTTTTTTTCACTGTAATGTCCACAGCCAGGCCTGCTGTCTCACACGTTATATCCTCTCCTGGTCCAAACACCACAGCCTCGTCCATGCTCAACTTTAAACACCAGAGTTTAACTACAGAGCAGCCGTTGATGGACCGCTCCACGGTCCCTGTAGAGAAACTAAATGAAAGCGCTCCATTCGAAGAGATGACTGCAGAGTTTTCCACGACTAATTCACCTCACACAGAGACGGAGGCCCACAGCTTTAATTTCCACACTGATGAGATGTCAAAAAGTCAAAGTGGAAATTTGTCTTCCGGGTTTGACGGAGACACTTCCATTAAAGCCACTGAACTAAGCTTTTTTGATTTTCTAAATGTGACCATACATACTTCAGCAGAGCCAGATTTCCTTGAGTCATCAGCCACAGCTGAACCATCTGAACCGTCTGTCCTCACAACGGTTCAGACTGAACAAGATTACACACAATTCAACACAACCAGCGGGAATAAAGAGCAGAAAAAGCAGAGAAGACTGGAGTGGATTTGGAAGGAGTAGAAACCTGACAGAAACATTATCCAGTGTGCCCGTTCTGGAAGCAAACAAGCTTTTCCATTATCCTATAATGCAACCTGCATCTTTTCAGGTGTCAGCAAACATAATTCACATCACAGTCAAATTCAAACACCATGTTTTCTATCAATAAAAGCTTTATATGGATTATTAAATCAAATGTCCTTAGTTTTGTGTCACAGACTTCTAATGCTGGACAACACTTGTTTTAAGGCCTCTTATTTCGCTTAATTTCTTTTAATTCTCATTGGTGCCACGTGCTGCACGTCTGTTTGCAGTCTTGAAAGGTGATGCTGTGGTCAGTCAGCGCTGTGAAGGTTGATTATACAAGCAGAAATACAGCCAGACCTCTGCCAGCCGCTGCCTCAGGGCAGACGTTAACCAGACGCAAACGAGGCAGGCGTTAAATAAACATGTCTCTATCCAAGCAGCACAACAAGGCTGACGTAGAGAAGACCCTGCAGTTATAGCTGATGCCACCTTACAGAAAGGCTTTGTGTTGGAGAAGCTCATAATAAAGTCTTGATTTTCATTTACACAGACTCTCTGCTTGTCACTGAATCTCAGTTTTGTGTTTCTTAGGGTGAATTTGATGTTTTACAAACATTTTTTACAAACACATATACAATTTCTGAGTCATAACATTGAGCTGTGGTATTGCTTTATGCTTCTTTGCTACCGTATGCTGAATCAACAGGAGAGGGCACTATTGCATGTGTTTTTAGAGAAATCTGCGGATGGGCCAGCAGCTCCCCTGCATATGCTCGTTCTAAAATTAACCAGTTTTACAAATACATTTATTTTCATTTTTTGTTTTTTTATGTCTGCATTGTGTGTTGAGCTGTATGTAAATCATGAATTACCTCTGAGCAATGCGAAATGTAATAGAAAGGGAAGTTTATTTAATTTGACAGTCATCTTTGCCACTGTAGTTATTTAGTTTTTTCATACCTTAAATGTCTTCCACACATTATCACAGTGAACCAGCCAAAATCACAATGAACCAGCCTCTTTTGACAAAAATAACTTAAGATGTTTCACTTTTGCATCCACTCTTTTTTTCCGCCATTGTTATTGTGACCTCCTGGTATGCACCAAAGCGTCTGTAAATGATAACAGTGCAGTGTTACGCAGTTACATGCATCATATACAATGGGCTGTGGGGCAGAAAATCTAAACTTCCTTGTGCCTTTGGTCCCCATCTGCTCAGTGAACTTATGAGCAGGAAATGGAATGAGTGGTGCAAAAAGCACGCCAACATCCCCGCTTCTTTCATGTGGCCTCTCTCGGTCATTACCCTATCTGTACTGACTGTTAACTGTCTTTACAAAGTTAAAAATCCCTTTCATGTTTCACTGTTTCTTTTTTGTTTTAATTTCAGTCAGAGCATATGGTTTGCACATCTGGGAGATGCTAAGCATGGTGGCACCCAACCTCCACACACACTGCTTCTGTGAAGTGATCCATATATGGTCTTCATTGTTATTGCTCATAATCACTCATCATTATTATAAACAAGCCCTGTCTTGATTGGCCGCTTTGAGTTTGCCGTGTAAAGACGTTCAATAATGCGAGCTTTCAGGATTTCAAACAAACACAAGACCTTTGAGGAAAGTGGAAACTTTTGCTGGTTTTATTTAAAGATCTGAAACATCATGGAGGCATCTTTCTTCACTCTGCTCTGACACTGAATTCTGATTAATCCCAGTCTCTTTAAATGACCAATTGTGCGGGGGTGTCATCGTTTTTTTAACACTTTGTGGAGACATTTACAGTAAGGTCTTGTGTGCAGAAGCATAGCAGAAAATCCTGGGCCCTGTGCAAAAGCAGTTTCTGTGGGGCCCCTGTCCTTCCTCTCTCGATCCATGTCACACGCACACCTTGTTTTTTTGTTTTGTTTTGTTTTGTTTTATTTTTCAAAGTCAGTTAACCTTTTTCTCCTTTTCATTCTATCTTTTATTTTTTGGACCTCTGATTTACTTTTTTTTAGAAAAAGACATGACTGTATGCTGGCGCTTCAGCAGCATTCACTCACTTGGCTCTAGCTGTGTTTACAGTTGAATCCTAGTACAGGGATCCTTTTTCAGGACAAAACCATTTTGCACTTTTAAGGGGTGAGACGGGCCCAAGGGAGCCTCCACTATTTTCTAAAATATAAAGTTCAGGCTATATACCATAGACTCTATAAATAATGGATGCAGCTACCGTGATGTCACCCATTGGTTTGTGGACTACTGTTTTGAAACCTTGAGTTTCGGCATTTCGAATGTCGCCATCTTGTTTTTTGGAGCCAGAAGTGACCGTTTTGGACAAGAGACGGGAGCTGTGAAAAAATGATCTGACTTGAAGCAGAGGAAACTATCAGCATACAGGCTGTCACTTAAGCAGCCTCGCCCTAAAAAATTCTGAAATTTGGGCCTTGATAAAATGCATCCCCTGTACAGTTCTCATGAATGCTGAAATTGCCTCCAGAGACCTAAACTATTTTTTGTTCCCGACTGTTAACCTGTTTATTTCTGCTTTTAAGTTGGGCATTTTAACATGGGGTCTGTGGGGATTTATTCAGTTTTGGAGCCAGCCTCAAGTGGCCATTCAAGCAACTGCATTTTTTGGCATATCTGCATTGGCTTCACTTTTAGCCTCGGATGTTGCCGGATACCAATTTAGTCGACCAATTTTAATGTATTTATGGCACTTGCAGAAAAAAAAACTGCAAACAGAACTTTTCTAGCCAGGCTCTTCGCCTCCACTGAGGTCCTGTGAAATCAGTCCTATTTCCCCCCCATTAGCCCCTGTTTGCATGGCCTATAGTATGTGTTTTTCCTGATAAGCTCATCTTCAGAAACAACCTATGAAGCTGCAAAAATAAACATTTTTAGTTGAAATTTGGTGAGGTCAGACCTCCCAAAGTGGCCCAACAAGAAGACTGGGTGGGAAAAATGTGCAGCCATGTGACCACAAACAAGGAATCAGATCAGATCGGGAAATTTGATAAGTGCATCTCATCCCAGCTCATTTGAGAATAACCACATTTGATCCGTCATAATAGAAAGAGAGTGTCATTAACTGACTGGTAATTTAATGACACAGAAATTAAGTTAAAATTACTGTTGTGGACAACTTTGGGTCATTAAATGCCACTTCAGCATCCTCTGCTCTCAAGCTACCAGCTCTCAGCACCACGTTTTTGGCGAGGCAGACAGGATTTCATGCCGCTGGAGAGACGCGGGGAGGATGAAGGGGGGCGGGGAGGAAGGCTATGTGTAGCTTTGAGTGGTTTGCTGGGCCTCTTCATCTCGCTCAGCGGGTAATTACAGAATCATGGGTCAACCACGCATGTAACCACGGTTACGTTGCACAGTAGCAGATGTGCTCATGACATTATCCAGCACCAGAGCAAAAGGTAAATAAAAACAGATGCAGCTGGTTGCTACGGACCTTCGCCAAACTTGCGTATACCCCTAATTGTTCCCATGTGGGCCTGCTGAGCTGGAGTAGTAAAAGGGGCGGGTATGCCCTGTTTAAGATATGCCCGTGTTTCTCAACGGGAGAAATTTATGAATGGGCCAGTGAGCCTCTGATGGTGGTTGTGGTGTTGTGTTTATATGTGTGTTTATGTGAGTGGCAATATCCTCAGTAGAAGTACAGTTTTTCTCATTCTCTCTTTCTTCTCCCGGGGACAGAACACGACTCCTGTGTTGTGTTGGACCTCCAGGCCTTCTCCGAGAATCGTGCTAAGCACGTGCTTAGAGGCCTACTGGTCTTGACGTTTTCTTTGTCAAATTGTGCCTGGATGTGTGTGCGTGACACTGCACAATGTCAGGGAGGATCCTGGTTGGACCTGAGCCAGGCCTGCTGCAGGCCAGATGAAATATTGAGGAAGAGGCTCGATTTCAGTGATATCCTGTCTTTGCTCGGCATCTGATTAGTGGACGCAGCCTGCACAGGGGCTAAGATCTGCTATGGTTTGTGGTTGTGTGTGTGTGTGTGTGTGTGTGTGTGTGTGTGTGTGTGTGCAGGTTTACAGGTGTATTTGTTACAGAGTGTGTGCAGTAATGACCAGGGGCGTAGCAGCCAATTCTGCCCTTTATGCGCTCGTAGCATCTGTGCTCCCCCACACCCCTTTCTCTCTTTATGCATGTCTCTCTCATGCACCTTTTGAATTTTTTTATGAAGTTAATTTGCTTTCGGTCCCTTTTCTTTCTTTCTTTCTTTCTTTCTTTCTTTTCTCATTTTGGAACCCCAAATTTCTTGGGGAGAGATATGAGCAGCATATAGCAGTCACTCACTCAGCTATAACTGAGTTTAGAGATAATCCTAGTGCATCCCAGTACAGCGCCCCTGGTAATGACACGCAAGTTAAGAGACCTCGAGCTGGACTTTTCTAGATTTAGGGGCTTGGTTTGATAAGTCGATAAACAGTTTGATGTTTCCACGCATCTTTTGTGTTGCAGGAGCTGTATGTGGTCTATCGTCTTTTTCACTCCACACACACACTTACACGTCTTACACTATGAAGCTCGCTGCCAACAGTGCGTGCCTCCTCTCTCTCTCATTAACCGCAACTGTCAGATCCTCCAGATGAGGAGCAATTAAACCAGATAATAAACACTCGCCATCAATTCCTGTTTGTTGATGTTGTTGTTGTTGTTGTTGTTGATGTCGACGAGCTGGGGGCTCCTCTCCTGCCACCTTAGTGCTAACTAGTACTTGAGTAACACACGAGAGCAGCAAGGGGAGAGTCCTTCATAACACTGAAAAGGCCTCTACCTGCTGCATGTATGGCTACGCCAGGCTGATAATAAAAAAAAAAAGGCACCGTGAATGTTAACAATTAGATCCTAATCAGACACAGCTCACAGAGGCTGCTCTTTTATCCCCAGGCTTCACAGAAAAGGCAAACAAAGCGCTGCAAACTGTCAAGATAAAACACTACTTGGGATTGGTCGTGTCTTAGGGCTTCTTAAAGGGCAGTAATCTTGCCGTACGCTGCTTCCTGAGACGACATGCTGTAAAGACTCCTGTGTTTGCTCTTGTATTGGAGTGATAAGGCCGCTTCTCATCACGCCTCACTTCTGACGAGGCTCGTCTCCCCTGACGATGAGACGATGGGGCCGTGTTGGGGGGACAGAGAGGGCAGCCATGGAGGTTTTTTTTTTACACTATAGATGATTAGGTGATGACAGAAAAAGGGCAAAATGTCTTGAATAAAGGTGAACCTGAAGCTTTTCTGTTAATTTGACAGTCCTGCTGAATAACAGAGTTCTTTTTTTTAAATAAAGGAGTACTCAGCTGATAAAGCATTGCACAAAAAAGGGTAGAAATCGATGCAGTGGAACCAGAGATATTGTCTTTTTTATTCCCTGAATTCTTCCTTGTCAAAACTTGGCACCGTCATTAACCAGAATCCAACTGCACCCTGCACCCAGAAACAAAGCTGGGGTTTGAAGCCAATTTGACTCATTGGTCAGACCATAGAATTACAACTTCTGGGTCATTCTATGGGGCCCAAAAAGACTTTTTCCCATAGGCCTGCGTAGTGAAAGAGAAATCAGTGTATCAATGTAAATCAGTGGAGGTTTTTTTTTTTTTTTTTTTTTACGAAGTACGAAGACTAAAGACAAAATATTCCTTATTTAAATAATTTTATCCCAAGTTTTAAAATCCACAAGCTGAATCCAGAGTTATTTTTCTACTGTCATTCATTTGAGCATGCCTGAGGCTGAGTGGTTGGGAGGTTAAAAGAAACATGTGTGCGCTTGTTGCCAATTTTCCCAGTGGCAACTCGCAGTACTGTGGCAAAAAAATCCCCTGCGACCCAAAAAGCATTTTCCTCATAGACCATCATCGTAAAAGACACGTCTGTAACACTGTTCACAGGACACCTTGCACTGCAAGCAAGGTCAATTATGACACTCTCTACTCAGAATTCTTGGTCCATCGAGTTTCATTTATAAAATTTTCCTCAAGCTAAAAAAAAAGCAATTTCAAATCCTTGACGTCATCACAATGTAAAGTCGGTAAACCAAGCGGGAACTCACAGAAGGGGCCAGCAGGAGAAACACTACTGTGAATGTTCAGTGGGCTGCATATCACATAAGTAAACCTGAGGGTTTACAAATCTTTTTAATATATACACCAGGCGAGCAACTCCATTGGAATCAATAGGCGCCATCTTTGGTGCTTTATCTTGGTGTTCTTAAGATCTATGACTTGCGCATAGGACCACATGATGCATAAGATACAGGTAATTTTATACCCAGAAAACAAATATAACCAGATGCTGCATCCATCATGCAAATTTTTTTACATAGGATGGCAAAGGCATGACCCACTGTACTCTGCCTGAATGGGGCCCATTGATGTATAAATTAACTATATACCAGATGTCATATGAATTGCTCACCTAGCATATCGGCCAAAAAAGTTTCTAACTTCCGGGTTTACTTCTGTAGTAGACCTATGCGGCCCACTAAACATGCACAGTGGTGTTTCTCCCGCTGGCCCCGCCCACGAGTTCCTACATGACTCATAGACTTTAAATCGCGATGACATCACCGATATTTAAATGGATTTTTTCAGCTTGAGACAAGTTTTAAAACCTCTGTGAATTAAATATTCAGTAAAGTGGCCACTAGAACAAATTGGAAGCAAGGCTGAGCTGAGTTCTTGGGGGCCTGACAGGGGCCCTGCCTCCAATAGTGTGTCCAGTTCTCTCTATACATCCATGATTCAGGTGTGTTAAACTAGTAGCATCTAATGTAACCTCAAGCCTCAGGCAGAGATGAGAAGCAGGCTGCAGGAGTCTGGTAAGATCACTTTGAACTCTACACCTCCAGATTTTTTTTTCAATTTTTAAACTTGTAGACTTAAGCTCCAATTCACACTTTATCAAGTGACAACACTTGAGGACATTTATCAGATTTCATGCAGCCACAAAAGGCTTTATACCACCTTTTTTTCAAATATGCAGGAGAACCTCTAGGAGAACACCTGTAAAAAGGACTGTTCTGTGGAAAATCTCCCTTCATATACACTCATATAATAAGAAAAGTAGATGACCTGGATTTGCTCTAATGACATGAACTCTAGCTGACCTCAAGAATAAAGCAAATGTGCATGTTCGCCCGTGATTGTTATGCTTGTTAAAAAAAACAGTGCCTGGGATGGTTTTCCACTTAAAATTGAAGGCCGGACAAAGCATTCTTAGGAATTTAAAGACAATACCCTTTCTTTCAAAGGCTATAAAAACATGTATACAGCTGTACAAGGAGTTTCCTGATCCAAAGGCAAAATATGGTGTCAGATATTCCTATTACCGACCAGGATGGCGTGGCCTGGAAAGTAACATACAAGATGAAACTTGAAAAAGCAGAAAAAACTTATCCGATTTCCCTTTCTCTTTGGAAAAATAGACGTGGCTTCTTGTTTTGAAACCATATTTCCCTCAAAAACACTCTGAAAACTAAACAAAATTGACAGTGTTGGATTTATTGTCTTCTGCTCTTTTGTCTTTGGCTGCCACTGTTTGTGTCTTTGCCATGGAAACGGCAAGGTTATTTATCTTTACTGCTCTTTTACAATAACGTCCCTTTCCTGACCAAACAACAGAGGAAATATCAGGTCAAGCCTCTTCCCCCTCCTAATGATCAGGTCAATTCAGCCTCTGTGTTTCAGACGGCTCATGCACATTCACACGTGTGCCCACACGCTGACACGCTATTGATGAGATATGTACAGTTTGTGATCAAGATTTCCGTCTTGCTAGTGTGTGGATGTTGTTTTTAGACCAATTGTTTTTTTTAAACGGTGAAGGTAAAGGGAGGCGATGGTTCTTTATTCATGCTCTCAGCACACTGGAGAGCTCAAAAAGAGGCTGCAGGCAGAAACACTAGATGGAGACAGAGAAAACTGACTCCCAGGTTCCTTTTGAGAATACATTTCACAAACACACGTAAAGAGAAAGCATAGTCTCTATTTCTTTGCAAATACTCTTTTGGTTGCATAGAAAATATGCATCTCCCAGGTTTAGAAGCCTCTCTTGGGCAGAAATTTGGAAAACTTACTTGTTCTGAGAGCTGCATTCTTCCTCTTCACAGGATAAATCTAATAATATACTTTTCCCAGATAAAATGTGCTGTGTGCAGTCATCTGCGAACATTTTGCAAATCCTTGTGACTTGTGAATACTCCAGTATACTCTAGCTGTCGGGTGCTGTCCCCTGTCTTAGCACAGCGGAGACGAGCAATTACTCCTTTTAAGGAGCTGTTCTCATGAAAGTTGCCCAGAGTATATGCAGACTACTTTTCTCAATCCACACAAACAGCGCAGATAATAGAGGAAACTGACATTTCAGATGAGGAGGAATAGGCATAAAAGCATGAGGTGCGTAGAAAGTGCATGTCACAATTAAATTACTTAATGGGTGGAAGTCCCACGATAGATCACATGAAATTTACATCAAGAGTCACTGTAATAAAGACTTTGTAAAACTTACATTGAAATTCAATTAGAGTGTTGAATGCATAACCAAAGCCGTGAAAAATGAACTCATTGGGGGTCCCTTTTCATTACTGCCCTGAGGCAAAAGAGACCATTAATTTAATACATTCCATGTTTTTTCACATGAGCATTTTTAAGTTAGTGCACATTTCCGTCCTAATGTATCTAATACAAAGAGAGAGCCTGCCAAAGACTGCATTATACAAGCAGCAAAGAACCCCCCCCCCCTCAACACACACACACCACCACCACCACCCCCTCTCCAGTTGTTACCTTGAGTAGTCAGACCACTTTCAATCAGTCAAGCTTGAAAAACGACCTGGCCCTAAAAAAACAAAACAACAAAAGAAGAAATTATGATATTGTTTTATTGATTCATAGTGCGGTGAATATTCCTGTACGGCAGGTGCCGCCCCTGGCACAGAGGTACATACAGCAGCGCCGACTGACTGTTAACAGTTAAACAGCACGTCTTAATTAAGATATTACTGTTTTATCTCAGAACAGTGGATCTGCACCCTTCAGTCAACCACAAAGCCAAAACAAAACAGGAACACCTTCAGAAGTCCCACCCTTAAGAGGAGTGCTAATTAAAAGACTATTTCATTAACTGTTCCGGCTTGGTAAATATAAGTTTACAAGGGGTCAATAGACTTTACAACGCATAATGATTTGGAATATAATTACTGTGTAAAGGGAGCCATGAAAATACCTTCAAAATAAAACAAAGTTGTTTGTCGGTCCCATAATGACCCATCGTGTCAACAGAGTTCAAAGGGCAGGTCATGTTAGCTGCAATCGACTTGATGCACCAACAGTTTATCAACCCTCTTTTTGCACCTTTATACGGCACACGTGGCTGCCATTTAGTGAGCGGCTGGGGAGCCACAATAAACCCCAGACTCTTTAGTTCAGTCTTGTTGCAGACAGGTGAGGTAATTACTAGCTATTTGATATTATCTATAACATTTCTCCTCTGTAAAGAGAATTAGCCGAAAATGCTTAACCCCCTTTTAAATATTATTCAAAATCTCATTTCTCACATTGCAGGAGAGAAAAAAGTTTCTAGCACTTTTTTAATTGCTTGTCTTCATGCTGAGAGAAAAAACACATATGCAGATTTTTACGTGTTAGTTGGAGTTTCTATAGTCTAAGTGAAGTCATGACTTTTTATTTTTCCTCCCATTGTTTTTACAGTTCTGTACACACACAGGCTGCTAATGAAATCAGCTCATAGAACAATGCCTCATATAGTCAACAACTCCTTTAATGAGTGGATGCAAACAGCAGTGCTGCATTTGAAAAGTCATAAACACATATTGGGTTTTTTTTAGGATAAAGATAAGAGTGACACTGAAGCCAGACTGGGCGAGTCCATGCAAAGCAGAAAAAAAGCATGTATTATTAATTGAAAAACTGTGAATGTTAGTGCTTCTTTTCCTTGTTTCAGCACGCATTTTTCCATTTGTCTTGTGATGCTAAATTTTTAACGTTTTCCCCACATCGCATCGACGTTGCATATAATTAGTGACTTTGCAGCAAAATCACTTCTGACACCACTGTGTTTGCAAATTAGAATACTTCAGATAGGGGAAATTCAGCTGGGAGAAAGGGGCTGGGAGAAGTATGAGAGTAGTCTAAATATTATATGCACTGCCCCGGAAAAGTGACAAAATCATTTGAATTAACAGAAAAGATGCGAAAGCTAATTGCAAACTCTTGGTTTATTTATATACGTTTAGAAAGCTCATCATGTTTTCAAGAGCAGGATGTGCCCTCCACAAACACGGCAGCGTATACTGCACCGAAAAAGAGCAGGAAACGCTGAAGTGCATATTTGATTTATTTATTTTCACCCAGACGGATACTCAGAGCTTTATACAGATTTTGCCATTTGGAGGTTGAAATAATGGATGGGGCGCTCATCCATTTTTAATTCCTCCATGTTGTGTGAAGGGTAAACATGCTGTTTGAGATGTCTTTTCTCTGCTGAACTGTGTTTTCTCATTATGAGACTGTGTATAGAGCGAAAACTAGTCACGAAAGTGCTTAAAGTGTATTGCAACAAGTCATTGAGGGTGCCTTTCCAATAATGCGTATTCCCAAAAGCCTCTAATTTCTTTAGAGCAAAAAAGAAAAGAAAAAAAAGACCCACTTTCCATAGGTGCTCCTTTTTTACAATATGCTGTATAAATACAAATTCAATGATGGTTGTCATTTTCCTTTAATTAATTTGTAGTGTTCAGTGATCTAAGGACAGGGATCTTTGTTGACAGACCATCCACCCATGGGAAGTTATTCTGCGAGTAATACAGTGCAACAGCTCTCAGTTTGGACCCAGACACCAGCCCACAGATCCGCTGATAATTTGGAATCATTTTTAATAAGTCGTAATTACACAGAGGGTCTGATTGTGCTCTGCAGCCCTTGAAAATGAAATATGTTACATTGGGGCCTGATGGTAAAGGATATTGCTTGCCGTTCATACATAATTGAGCGATCTTGAATGTCAAACCAGTGGGAGAAAATGCAACAGAAGCAACAGTACACCTCACCACAAAACTACACAGCATCCTCTCCATTCTGAGCCAGCCAGCAGAGAGGAACATGTGTTATGTGGTGTACCAAAGTGCCCGAAGGAGGTGTACATTGACAGGTTTTGTATTCAAGAATGCTTTCCCCAAACTGCTGCTCTTTAAGTAACTGCTGCTTTTTTCCCTCCGTGAAACTTAAATAGAAAACAGCCTCCTTTTAACCCTCAATGGACAATAAAATTAGCTGGAAAAGAGTATTTTTTGCATTTAAATTAAAAGCTTAGACGATGAGAGATGTAAACGTCTTCTTCTTCCAGTGTCTTTCTCTCTGATGGAGGTCTGGCAGGAGGAAGAGAGTTCTTTGCAAGCAGATAACCTGACTTTGTTAGTAAATGAAATACACAAGAGCTCGGGGATGGAGGCTTTTTATTTCCTCCTCCTCTTTATAGATAAATGACTGGCTGTCTCCCGAGCAAAGAGCCATCTTTATATTTTTGACGTTTTCGTGTTTAATGTGCTGTATATTTCATATGCAACACGTCTTTATGCTCTGCCTTTTTGCATTTTCTTTTAAAGCTCAAATGCAGTTATTGATGCCCTGCCTCGAGTACATTATGCATTATTTGTTAGTAAGTACCATTTTTGCATATTGACGGTAACAAGAAAATGCATGTATGGAAATTCTAATATAAATTGACTTATATGTATAGGGCTTAGACTCTGCTCACTAAGCTCTTCTGCAAATAATATATAGTTCTTGGTGCTGCTAATCCTGAGGAGCAGTCTTAAAGACTGCTGGCTCGGAGGAGAGAAAAAAAACAACAACGCAGGCCTTTAGCTTTTAAAGACTTTTATCTTATATTACAGGAATGACAGACTGTGCCTCTTTCTAAGGCTTTTATGCTTTGTTTCAAGAGGGGGAAGAGAGATGCACAAGAAGACAAAGGGTGATATTGATAAGGATGGAAGGTGCAGAGGAGTGTACTCCAGTGTAATGCAGCTTTATGATGCCCTTTTTCATTTAGCATGAATGGTTTTTATGATTCCATTTCTTGGGTGAACAGGGATGAAAGAGGACTGAGGGGTTGAAACAGACAGAGGACACATCAGAGCCATTGAGAAACACTTTGCTGTCTTCATCTGCAACACAATAAAAAACACTTTCACTCAAAATGTCTCAACTAACCTCAGTTGTTGAATGTCTGAAGTAGATATTCAGGCAAAAAAAAAAGAAAAAAACTGAATGAACTTGGCTGTGAACTGAATGTGTTTCGCTCCAAGCAGCTTCTCCTCGTACAGCCTGGCTGATAATAAGCTGCAACAGCTGCTCTCAAAGTATTCACCCCTCATTAACAATTTGCACATTTTGGTTAAGCTACACAGTTATTACCTTATTATCAGATTTTATTTGTCTTGGATTTCTGGTATGTAGAAAAACCTATTTTTGTCAAAGCACTGCGTTTAACACTCTCATTCACACAAGAGTGTGAATGAGAGGATTTCTCACTGTCAGCTGATTCAGTACATTTAAATGGATCTTGACAGCATTTAAACATATGTAAACTTACATAATATATGTTTCCAGTCCATTGTTAGATAAATCATTACCTCTCTGTCACCTCAGTAAATGCCAAAAAACAAATCATGCAATCTCTGCACCAGCCTGAGCTACAAAACATAAATTCATTGTAATTCTTTGTATTTTCAAATACAGATACAGGAGGAAAGTTATTTTCATGTTTTATCCAACCATCCACAACATGATGTTAAACAGAGACATAATGTTGTCTTTGTTAGCAGGTAAAACAAAAAACTAAAGATAAATCCAGTAAATTCTACGGAGGTTATTCCCAGTGAAAGTGAAAGAAGAATTAAGATCCTTTACTTAAATGAAAGTGTGAAAATATTCCACAAATTACAGCTTAGTGCTAATTATCTCACTGCAATGACAGATTTATTTGACTTATTTTAATTTGCAACATTTCTGTGTGAAATTGTCTAAAAAGAAGTAGACCAAGATCGAGAAATCTGTCGTTTTATTCAAGAAATGTGCGTTTCATTTAGTTGCCGGTCAATGGCGTCATATCCTCTTTACTCCCTATGGTTGCACTAGAATTTGGGAAACTCAGTTTATCGATATTTGACATTCTAATATTGATCCAACTTACTACAATGTGCTACCTTGACAAGTTGCTCATGCCAAACCAAGCTAATGCGTTAAGTAATGGTACACCGTTACAACTATTTCCAACACACTCATAAGGTTTTTTTTTCTTCTCAGGATTGTTTTGATCAGCGATAACATAGCTGGGCTACCCCACAACTGATATTCACCACATAACGTTACTGACTACAGTAGCTGTATGGGTAGTCGACTCATCTAATGGTAAGTTAAGAAGTTTACATTACCTTAGCACAGAAGATAAATGCATTCACTAGAAAAAAATCAATTTTAAAAAATCAATGTTAAGAGATAATACGATAAAAATCGAATTAAATCAGAAAAACACGGAACTTTATCCTGGGACTTTCCTCAGGAGATCAGTGTTTTGGAGTCCCTAACCCTAACCCTGAGTCATTTTAGTATACTTCATCCCATGTTTCTTTTCCTAAACCTAACCATGATAACTTTACTTTCCTGAAGCTAACCTGTGTAACTTTATGTGAAGTACATCGTTATTTATGAGACACTAATTTGTAGGATATCATATGAACCAGTGCATGAGGATACATTTAGATTTTCATCATTGATGTTTAACAATGAAGAAAAAAGGAAACACACAGGTATATTTACACTGGGAGCTAATCATGACAACGACACACAGCTGGGGTAGGTGGACACGGTGGACAGGAGGGAAACACAGGGATTGGCTCACAAAAGAAGGTGTGGCAGGAACAGAAGGGTGGAGCAAACAAGACTTAAACAGAACAGGCTTGCAGGGAAGACCATAACAAGGGAGGACAAACAAAATATGAATGATACAAAGACAGGTGAAACCAATCAGGGAAAGACACAAAGACAGGAAGTAAAAGCAAACATGACACATGAGAAGTGATAATACAAACAGGAAACAGAACATAAGTAAGAACACATGAAAAAACACTAACAGAAAACTCCCAAAACAGAAGTCCACCGTATAACACAGTACCTAAAGTCATGACAATAAAGAGCAAATGGCACCACATTTAATTTAACATGAGTACTTCTTTGATCACAGTTGTAGTGGTGGCAATCTGAATTGCGCTCGAGAAGGCTCGTTCTTCTCCCAGTTCTCTATGGGCCCCCCACCCCACAGGCCCCAGTGCAACCATACTGCCTGCACCATAGTTAAGCCCCTGTTCCAAAATAAAGTATTTCAAAATTGTACAGCATTTGAGAAAATGTACTTAATTTCTCTCAACCACTGTTGGTTGTGTCTGTTGTATTAGTCCAAAAGTGAAGGTATATCTGTTAGAGAAAGCAGGCTCCTTAACTTAAACTCCAATTTATCTCTGAGAACTCCCTCTTTTCTCTGTCTGACTGTCTAATTCTCACTCAGATAATTTGCAGTCCAAACCTTTTTTCCTCAACTTACTGTGAACACACAGATCTGCAGAGTGTTTTGGAGTTTCCTTTTCCTCTACACATGTTTGCCAGCACTTTTTGTTCATTCTGTCATGGAGATACATTAAAAAAAAAGCAAAACAAAAAAAAACAGGACTTGAAGTTTTTACAGGCTGCTGTGTTGTAACAGGTCATGTTTCTCATCTTTTGTCTCTTTGAAGTGCTTCAATAGGCTTATTTCTGCCATGGATATAAATTAGGTCACATATTGCAGGGAGATATGATTACATGGAAACATACATGGTGCGGCTGGAGAGAAGATCTTGATGTACGTTGATTGATACACACTTATATCCATATCGACATCATCCACTGGCATTGAGGTGAAGCAGAACAGCTGATATGTTTCTAAATAGGGAAATGAGGATAATATTGTAGATGTACTTAGCATCTGATAAACTCATATAACGCTTGCTGTGAGCGGACCTCAACGTTGAAACAGAGACCTGGAAAGGTTTGTAAAACATATTAGAAGAACGCTCTGGATGGACGACTTCCTTGATCCTTACTTACTCATCTCCGCTCTGTGATCCCGATACCGATACTGGAGTTTAAAGCATCCACTTCCAGGGAACAGGGCATCATTTTTCTATCTCTCAATAAGGTTTCATGGTTTTATCCTCGGTGTCTAAGGCACATAAAGGCTTTATAAGGGTGCTTACAGACAAACTCGAGCAGAATCAGGCTTTTTGAATCTGTTTAAATGATTTTAAAGGCGGGGCAGGAGGCTATGATTCTCTGATTTATTGCTTCCCCCCTCTTAGTTCAGATTGATGTTTTGCTTTTCCATGCCTTCCTGCTTTTATGGCATCATCTTGTGTCCAGAGATGTGGCTCCTCCAATAAAGAGCCTTTTAACTTTGCTCACATTTCTATAAAAAAAACAAAAGGATGTGAAACTGTTTTAAAAACTTGTGGAAATTAATTATATTTTAACAGTACACGTCCACACAAAGCAAGTGTGATATGAACAAGGAACTTTGCCTTGGTGACACAATACAATATAAAAAGGAAAGACATTGATATTTTATTACTGGCAGTATATTTATAATTCTCCTTGAGGCTTTCAGCAAGGGACAGCCAATCACATGATATTTTATGCCGCTGTATTAAGAGTCATGCAACAAGAAAATCCTCTGAACCACAGCGTCCTCATGTCATAAGTGTCACATTGGGCTGTTGTCTAAACAAAGACATGGCCTGGAAACAAGAAGGAGTTAGGGGGACAGGTTAGGCACAACGAGAGACATCCATTTTAATTAAATGTTACACAGTCCTACTCCCAGGCCTTAATACAAGTCGGCTTACTGCAAAGATCTCATTTAGGACAAACAAGATGACTGCATCTTTCTCTAACTATCACCCACAGCCGAGGAGCACCCCGTGATACAGGGCTGTAAAATGACTGATGTTTGTAAAAAGCGACATTTCTGCCTAGTAAGCACTTCTACAGGGACGCTCCTGAGTTTTTATGTGCGGGTTCATAAACTCCCAGACTAATGCACCCTGACACACTGTTTTGATATCATTACAGCATTATACTCATCCTTTTTTGAGTGAAAAAACGCAAGTACTTAGAAAGTCGAAATTCATAAATAAATTTATGTCAAACTGCACTTAATATTGATTTTGTTAGTGTACAGATTCAATAATAAGGTACCGAGTGCATGAATATTTAAATATAATCTTCATTTCTGCATCTCCTAATGGCCTTTTCTCCTCTACACTCAATTTAAACACAATTTGGAAACTATAATGTATTGAAAATGACTGGAATTCTGCAATAAATCATGGCTGGGATCCTGCAGGCCTTTTATAAGATAGTCCAGTATTAGTCTCCAGGGGGATCCACACAATTAGATTTCTGTTTTTTAAACTTAGCAATTATCATTCCAACTATCGTTTCACCAGAAAGTGTTGTCTCCTCTTTTTCAATTTCCATGCAGAAATGGACGAGAGCCTAAATGGACTGCAGGCTAACCAGAGACGTCAAAGGTCAAATTACAAGCAGTGAAGTATAACCTCAGCACACCACAAAGCATGCAAATGATTCCCCACAATGTTACTTTGTTTTCACTGTTTGCTGGAAACTCAGCAACCTGCATAAAGTCAGTTATTGTTAACAGCTAATGGATAAAAGTAAAAGAAGAAGAGTGATGCGTCGTTCAAGGCAGCAGTCCAAGCTAGCGTAAATGAATGAACAAAACCCTCTAATAGGCATGTGGAGCCACAGCGTGCGATCCATATGATGGCTATCAATAATTCATTCTTGGCTTTGGCCTTTTGGGAGACATTAAGGTAATATGAAGAGCAGTCAGGCCAAATGGTTTGCAAATCCTTTTTAAGCAGCATACACGGTATCATTTACCTGATTTCTGCACAAGTAGCAACATTATTGTGAGTCTAACTGTTTCAGATAAGCACAATCAAAGACACTTATGTTTGTTTTATTTGAAAGGTTGGCAGCAGGATAGCAATATCAAAACAATTCCATTTTGCTCATATTGCTTACTTCTTTTTTTATTGGTGTAATGTGATAAAACATAAAGGTGTCATTAAAAATAACAGAGAATGAATAAAAACATAAAAAAAGGTGTTTGCAGCAGCACACACAGAATTCAAAAGAACAAAACAATAATTATTTATTGGGGGAGACACAGGGGCATCTCTAGGATCTGAAGACACTGGGGGCTTAGCCCGGTCCTCAGCAAGAGGGTCCATAAACAAGCTCTATTTTGATGCCGTATTTTATGCACTCTGGCACCTTACATACCATTTAAAACATTTTTAAACTTTCCAGATAAGAATTGCACTAAGAAATATTATTATTAGTTTTAGTGATTAGTATTGGGAACACAGCACTTTACAAATGTTATCAATAAAAATTTAGTTGGAAATACAGTAAAATGTATGTATTACGGTTAACAGTGGTGAAATGTAATTAAGTACATTTATTCAAGTAGGTACTGTTGAATGTAATGAAAGATTATTATATCTGGGGCTTTTTAATTTTTTTTTTTAGGTCTTTTGGTGTCTTTGAAAATGATATATAACCTATATACTGTATCTAGAGGGCTAGTTACAAAATATTTGGGGCTAAAGCCCCAGATGCCGAGACCTAACAGCGCCGCTGGAGGGGACAAATCCCTCCCAAAATTCAAATATGTAAAAATGCCCCACCGATATATTGCTAAAAAAATATATATATAAATAAAAAACGCATCCAATGCTATAACAGGCAACCACGCACGGCCATCCGAAATAATACTTAGCAAGTGTAATCATGATTATAAGTGAACTAAACAAATTGCCATTAGTAAGTCTGACGGATCTAGTATTTCAGTGTAGCTTACTGCACTTCTGCATGTAGTTTGTCCAAGTGGTGTTGCCGTACCACAGCAGAAAGCACTGACTGCTGTAAAACACTGTACAGTCTATTTTATTACTTTCAAATGTATTAAAAAGTGCAAAACTATGTAATGTTTGTGTTAAAATGTCATTTGTGTTGCACCACATGTTTATGCAGGCAGAGGTAACTGTCATTTATTGAATATTCATATAGTATACTGTACATACTTGCTTATGACAAATAAAATAAATGAACATTGCTGATGTTCATTGTCGATTCCATGGCTTTACCCTGAGATAAAACTCAGCTCATATGGGCTTCACGCTGCCATATTGACAGCTGCTAATCGTTTGTTGTTGGAACTTCCTCTGTAAGCATCATCACCCCGGCCCATGTGGTTCTGGTTCTTAAATCACACTTTGTTGTCTTAACTTGCCCTCAGAAAAAGCACCGCTTCAGCATTAATAATTGGCTTTTCAGAGACATTTTGATTTGTCCCCGCGCATTTGGGAGGCCATATGGATGCGATTTGTTTTGGAGAAACAGGCTTCCATTCACACACAAACTCACACACAAACAGCCAATTGATCTCACATGACAAAAGCTAACTGAGGTTTAGCAGACTTCAACTGTCAGCCTGAAAATGGTTTGAAAATGGTATGTCAACACAGAGTGTGAATCTGCGACGCATGAGGAGGATCCCACAATGATTTTTCTGCATGTGGACGGACTGTATATACAGTGTAGACTTAAAGCAGTTTGACTCCTCAGCTCAGTGATTAGTCCACACACACCATATTATGTAAAGGTGGCCCGGCGCTGGCCGCTAATGGCCTCCCTGTCTCTATAAGTTATGGATGTAGCCTTTTGTGCAGCAGGGTCGCACATAAAGGCCCCTCTTTTTAATTCACAGTCACCCATGGTCAGGCTAAATGGCTGACAGTGGAATTGGAGGCCCACGTTTATTCCGGTACACACACACTTTGTTTCAAAAAATGGCTATTAACACTGACAAAAGAGCCCGAGACGGTTTTTCTGCAGTGTTTCTACAAGGTTAAATATCTGACTGAATGTGGTAGTTTTTGCTTGTGTGTGAAAAATGTCTCCCTTTGAAAGATTAAAAGAGAACAATTCCTGAAAATGTATTTCAGAATATGTAACAAAGAGCACATGTAAAGGTACAACTGATGATGTAGTGCTTGCTTGTAAGAAACTGTCAGTTAGAGTACTTTTCACAACACTACCAGTATTTAAGCCTGCATTTCTCTGTTATTTATGCTTTCATTTGCGTTCACGCGTTGAAATTAAAGACTGTGCATTAAACTTTATGATTGCTTGTGTAAATTACAGGGAGATTGAAAAGATATCTTCAGGAAAGAGTTTGTGCTAGAAAAAGGAGGCATTTTTTTATAGGCTTTTCACACATGAACATGCTAATAAAATAGCAGAATCTGGGCAGTTTAACATAAATGTGCCATGCAGTGTGGTACTACACGTACACCTGGCAACCGTTGTTAGTAATATCTCTAATTCAAGCTTCATAACATAAAAGCCATAAAAGCTCGGGCCTGGCAGCCTTTCATGTTAATTGTGTCTGTGCCTTAAACAAAGCTTGTTTTTGCAGCCTTACACTGATTACAAAATGTTGCAGAATCCTGATCTGTGCGTTTCGGAGCAGCACTTCATTTTTTTTCCTTGAGTAGATTATTAAAAATTGATCATTCTTTGTAATAGCTTCATTTCTGTCGGTTTTCATATTTTAATCCTGTTTTAAGGAAAACATGATGCATTAATCAAATATGACAGAACGTACTCTTAATGTAATCATGCAGGGGAATATGAATTGCAAATGCCTCGCCACCACCACCGACCCCCTCTTCCCCCAACCTCCAACCCAAATGTACTTCCATTAATGTTACAAAATAAAATAATCATGACCATTTTAAATAGAAATCAACTACATGGAATGCGACGGAATATTTTAGAATTGGGTTTGTTTGAAAAGGCGAAATGCAGGGGCTTTACATCAAAAGCCGGCAGCATAATGCTGTGAACAAGCACTGGTGCCTTGGGACGGCGACTCAAGACAAATGCGAGATGACGCACGCTTCGCCAGGCCCCATTTCCTCACTGATCGAGATGGAACACAAGTTTTCTGTGTCAAGAACAAAGATTCTTCTTCGCCGAGATGATTCCTGACTAATGGTACATCATCGCTTCCTTCGCCGTCCTTGTTGACTGGATTGACAGGTTGAGCCCCGGAGTGCACTGCAGAGATTACACGTCTCTCCACTCGTAATGGACGTTTAAGAAATTTAAGATAAAGACATAAAAAGAAAGAAGAAGTATGAAAAGCCTTCAACAACTACAAAAACAACTGGTGCCTTTGAGTTCCTGAGAGCTGGAAATTAGTGCTCTGACGACATCCTGCAATTAATGTAATACATTATGAACGACCGGGCGCCACTATAGATTGCATTTATGGACAAAAATATCTCATCAGCATTTAGAAGTTTTCCTTAAAGAGAGTGGGACAGAGCATTCCAGAGACATTCGCTTGAAATGGAGAGGCACCTTTCAAAACAAGTCAATATTCAGCACAGAAGAAAGAGGTCCTAATTAGATTCATTTGCCTCTTGGATCAATGTTTTCCTAGGGATGTGAGTTATAAAGTCAGAGTGGAGCATAAATAATCAAAAACAAATAAAGATGTGTGTTTGGAGAAATATGGCTGATAGTGCTCATAAAATATCAGCCCAGCATGCAAAAGCAGAATGAATATTTAAAGATGGGAAGGAAAGAAAATAGCTCAGGTGGGGAAAAAAAAGTCAGTTTCTAAAAAGGTCTGACCTTGGCCGGCAGAGTGGAGGAATCCTTTAGAGGGTACCTTGGCCATACTTAGTGAAAAGTAGATAATTTGTTAATGTCACGCACTTGTTGGAAATGGCAGATAAATGGATTTCAGCCATTATTTTCCAGCCTAAGTGAAGTGAAGGAGGAAACGTTGCGGAGAGGACAAACCCAGTTATGACTGATAAGTGTCTAAAAGCTAATGAAGGCTGGCTAGGCCAAGGTCAATGGCTGCTAGTGAGATGCTATGTGCTGCTCCGTTGTCCTGCCGCTTAAATATAGAGGAAATATACATTGAGCTTTTAACACCTTGAAACATAGGAGAGACTGGTATATGAAATATGGGCATGTAATGGCTTTTTAATGACGGCCTCCCAGCCCACTATTCTGGCCTGAGATTGGAAATCGGAGGTGAACCTTGATATCACTACGCTAAGTGCTTGTAATGCACCGTAACTTCTGGCCATCCTGTTGAGTGAGACAGTTCAGGCCAGGAGATAAATGCCCCTGTACTGGACAGGGCCTCTGCTGGCAGGAGGACACTGCACTCCCTGTGATCCCAGCCAGAGTTACTCTACAGTTCAGAGCAGTGATGGCCCAGTGAGCACTGATTTGTTGATTTGCGGGTCAAAAGATGTCCACATGTCCTGATAAAACTGGGATACAATTTGTTTTTATGCGTCTGTAGTTAGATTCAGCTTTACACAGTAATATAGTAAATACTGTTCACATAAAAAATAAATAAATAAATAAATTTAGCCACCAAGATGCCACACATTGGTGTGTGGATGCACAATTTGAAGCCCTAAGTTTTTTTGGGTTTTTTTGTCCGTCTCCATCTTGGATTTTTGGAGCCAGAAGTGACTCCAGGGAACCAAATTTGAAAGAACGTAAAAGGGTGAGAATTCATCTTTGGACAGTTGTCATGAATGTGGAAATTAGCTAAAAAGACCAGACTGTAAACATGTTTTGTCCTGTTTTTAAGTTGTGCATTTTAACATTTAACTAAATTGTTCCCTAAACCTTAAACAAGAGTCTGGAGGTTAACCCAAAGTTCTGGTGCCAAGATCTTGCGCGTTGTATGCCCACCATTCTTCCTAAACACCACCTTCCTTAGCCTATTGGGTACATTAATGTAGGATTTCATTACCTAAAAGAAACATTGTCTCTGAGCAAAATCCAAATCATCAAATTCATTCTTACTGGCAAAACCTAACGGGACAGGCTGTTCTCATGCACTGCTCGTACGTATACCAACAAAAAGTAATGCACCACAATTCGTATATACAAACCATGCAATCATGAGCAAGTAATTTGTGTATAACCCATGCAATTGGGAAGGCTACAATCACGTGACAAATGCGCTTTATAAATAGCAAAACTCTGTGAGGCCAGTTGGGCTGGTGGATGGGTCAAACAGGACATGACTTTCCCCCAGGAGACTGGTGTCTGTGTCCTGTGTGACACTAAGTGAACTTGGAGTTATTTTAGGATATATCATCACCATGTTTCCTTTCCTAAACCTAATCTATGGTACTTTACATAAGTAAGCAACATGATAATAGCATTTGTGAGGTGCTTATTGGTTAGATATCCAAACCATTGTTTGTGCATTTTCTTAAGATGTCATACAAACTGTTGCATGAGGATATGTTGAACTAGGTCAAGTAACACACTCAATGAAAAACTGACATTATTCAGCGCTGATTTTAAGAAAATAAAACAATTGTTCCAGTTTGACCACAAAAAGGTTCAATAAACACTTTATTGGTTCTCTGTCACTGAAAAACGGATAATCCATAAATCTGCAAGTATTTGTTGTTTCAAATGTTTATGTGCTGGTTTCTCCAGTGCACAAGTGTAATTTGTATTATTGGGTAGTTATTATGCAGGAATGTGCAAAATTGTCTTTGGCTTCACCACACAGTATTAAAAACAATACAGTAAATGAACACAGACGTTAAGACATAGCAGCAACAAACAACAATACTTTAAATTACAAAAGCCCAGTTTTAAAAAAAGATGGGATGATTAATGAATAATGCTCCATAATTTGTACAATGTTTGGCTCCTACGCTACTTGGGATCTTGCAAAAATATTCACAAGTCTCAAACTTTAGCAGAGGATCGTCAATAAAGAAATATATCAATTTGTCAGTGAAAGCTGAAAACATCCAATGTTAAACTGATTAAATGGTTACAAAAAAAAACACATTTTAGAGTAAAATGGGTCTTTAATGTTCATCACTACTCAAGAAAACACTTTTCCCCAGCAATTTGAGCAGTCCTACTTACACAGAAATATCAGGAGGCAGACAGAGAGAGAGAGAGAGTGGAGGTTGCTTTAAATGCTGCTACAGTTTGGGTATAAGCTGACCCTTGGCTGGACTCTCAGTTTTGACTCCCATAATCCAATCAGATGAGTGAATAATTACAAAATAATAACACCGGTGCAACATCATCTTGGCTCCATCCAGTAGAGTGGCTTCCCTTCCGCCACTTGTGTGCTTAATGTCCTCTAAAGACCCATATTACACCCCAATTAGATGGCACTCTTGTTTCCTTACATCAAGGGCTTGACTCTACTGGCTTGTCACCCTCCCCTGGCCTAATCAATTTCATTACTCCAGTTACAGCCCCAGCCCCGGGAAAGCTGTGCCCTTAAACTTCAGCTCCTGCTTCAATCGATCAATAGCCTGCGTCCCTGCCAAGGTTCCATTTAAAGTTCATTTATTTCAAGCCATCATATAAAACAAGACAGAGCATCGATGCAGCCCCACTTTGTTTTATTTGACTGAGGATTTCCACCATGACACTCAAATCCACTCCGGTTTACTCCCAGAGCTGCTCTGGGAACAGGAACCAGGTAGGATCACAATTCGACCGAGCTTATTTACTTCCTGTTTTCCAGCCCTGTGCTCTGAGTCACACATGCACTTCTGCTCTCTGTATGTGCAGTTATAAACACAAACGATGATTTATTTTCTTCAGTGACGTGAGCCTCATTACAGTATTCAAAAGCTGCAGCACGAACATAAATTAACAGATTTCTATATGCAAAACACACCATGTCATGCATGCTCAAAACTCGTGTTTTTCTCCCGTTGGAGCAAAAACAATGTAAAGCTACCGTTTGCCTCGGGACACAAACACTGAGCAACATGAGCAAACTCTTACAGTGTAAGTGAGTTTCTGTGAATAATCACACGTGTACAATTTCACCTTCTGCACGGCTCTTTCTTCACAGGTTTCGGCGGATCCCGCAAGTGTAACATCCTACATTATCACCAGTTAATTAATTTCAATGATTAATGATATATAGCTGGCTCTGTCTCCCCCATTACATACTTTATTTGTGAAGTCTATAGAGATGCCAAGCTTTGGTGCACAATTATATACAGAATTAAGATCCTTAAATATTCATAAGGGTTATATAGAAGATGATCATGATTGTGAAAGCCTGCATCTTCAGCCCTTCATTAACCAGACAACTTCATTATCATTCACAGCTTGACAAATCAGTGGCATGGTTTTGGAAAGCTAACGAAGATAATTTGCTTTGGATATTGTGAATGAGGTCCCAATTTACATGAAAGTGGCCCCCAACATTGATTGAAGTGGTGTGTTTTACTTATTTTGCCGCTTGGAATTTGCTACTGTATTTCACTGCCTACAGTACAGAAAGATTATTATTACCGCTGAAAGAGTATTTGTTTGGTGCAGAAATTAACTTCAAAAAGAAAATTTCAAACAAACAAATTAGGATCTCAAGTTGCATGACAGGTGTCCGGAGAAAACTGGAGCGACTCTTCAGAGTTTGTTGATTTGTGCCTTGCTAGTGAGTCAAAGCTGACAGGTCGACCTGGCACCAGACTCCTCAGACGTCCAGTCATTGCCGCGTGAGAATGACTTCACAACCTGTCAGAGGACATTTTCGCGCAGTGTTTTTTTTTCTGTAACCCTCTGAAGCCACAGCTGTCATGAACAGCGTATTCTCATGACATTAATGAATTAATCATATCATCATCATCAAGTAAAAAGAACTCGCCAAAAATCATCAATCAAACATTTTATGTACAGTTCCATCACACCTATTATCTCTCTTTTTTTATGAAATCAAGTTTGCATTACTGTATCCTTTACTGTCACAATCCTGGGTTTTGTTATATTGTGGACTTTGTTTTGGGGTTCTGTTCTGTTTTCTAGTTACTCGTGTTCTGTTTCCTGTTTTATCTTGTGGTGTCACTCCTCATGAATCATGTCTGGTTTTACTCCCTGTCTTTGTGTGTTTTTCCGTCCTAGGGTTTCCCTGATTAATCTCACCTGTCTTTTATCAGTCAGGTTTGTCCTCCCTCGTTAATCTTCTCTGCACACCTGTTCTGCTTTCGTCTTGTTTGCTCCACCCTTGTGTTCCCAGTCACACCTTCAATATTTAGCCAGTCCTTGTGTTTCCCTCCTTTTCCCTGTGTCCATCTTCCTCAGCTGTGTGTGACTGTCCTTATTAGTTCCCTGTGCATATATACCTGTGTGTTTCCCTTTGTTCCCTGTCAGTTCGTCTGTTATCCTACCCTGTTATCCCTGCTGTGATCCTGCCCTGTAATCTCCCTGTGATCCTCCGTGTTGTTTGCGTCTGTCTTCACCTGAGTTCTTCCCTGTGATCCTGGTTGGTTTCAGTTTAGTTTTTTATTAGTGTTCATTTGTACTTTGTGTTTTGGATACCTTGTTTTCTGGATGTTAATCAGCATTAAAACTTGCTTTTTGTTTGTACACCTGGCTGCTCATTTTGTTCTGCATTTTGGTCCTCACCCTCAACTTACCTGTGACATTTATAGCAGAAAGAAACTTTTTAACTTAAATATATTTTGGATGTTGTTTGACAAAAAAATTAAAGGGATTACAAGTGCTAAAAATGAATGAATGAGACACCATGAATACATTCTGCATGCATAGATGGCTTAATTGTTAATCATATATACACACAACCAACATGGTGGTCAAACTGTGAGATGACAACTTCTGATTTCTTAGGAAAGAATGCGGCCCCATCTCCAAAACTGAATCCAGTTATCTCAATACATCCATGGTCCAAACCACCATAGGTTCCAGATAGTGAACTATTTGCAGCGACAACCATAGTTTAGGTGTGCGTGACGACATGGTGAGGGGAATAAGCTGGTGATAGACATAAAGAACCAAGCAGCAACGTCCGAGGCTGAAAAATGAAGCCAATGTGGGAGTGTCAAAAACTGCACTTCCCTGAATGGCCACTTGGGGTTGCTCCAGAAGTGAGTCATGTTAAAATGCTCAACTTTACAGCAGAATTTACAGCCTGGTACAAAAAACAGACTTGGTCTGTATGGTTAATTTCCCCCTTCATGACACCTGTACAGAAGGGTGATTTTTTTAAAATATAGCTCACTCATTTACATTTTATTAAGGCTCAAAGTTACACATGTAATGGTGGGTCGCTTTAAATAACAGGCTGTCTGCAGATAGCGTCATCAATTTCTCAGGCAGATCCATCCCTCGCTCATTTCAACCAAATGTTGTCACTTCTGGTTCTAAAAATTTAAGATAGCAATGGCCAATATGCCAAATTCATGGCATCAAAGCAGAAGCCCACAAACCAGTGGATGAGATCACATCACCTACATTATTTTACACTTGCTATGTTAAAGACAGATGATTTATCCAATCACCTGCCAAGTATTTTTGAAAACCCTTTCCCTTTTCCAAACAATGTGCAATGACGCCTTCTCTAATAGTTCTGTATAATAAATTATCTTGCGCATCAGGTAAGGGAAACACTGGATACAATGGAGAGTGAAGAAGGAAGTCAGCGATCCACTCTGGTGTTTACTATTGTTTGTATTAACATTAATATTATGTTAGCCAACATTACTTACTGACATGATGCGAATAAGTGTGAATAAAACTTAAATGCATCAGCTTGTCCTTGAACATGATTTCTGCCTGAGTCATAGATTTTTATAAGCAATGGCAGTTAGCAATGAAGACAACAACTCCTGTAATTTCACACTACTTCCACAGTATCATCAAAGTTCGTCTTTTTTTAAAATTGTTTCGATTCAGAGACTCCTAGTGGCAGAAACTACATTCTACGTGTTTAAATTAGGGCTGTCAAAAAATTAATTTAAAATTCAGTAGTTTTCAGTTGCATTACTTTGCATTTCAAAATAATTTTTGAAGTTTATATCAGCAAGGTAAAGCGATTCTTACCGGATTGTCTTGATTAGGAATTAAATGGCAGCAAAAAGTCGGCATGTCAGTAAAGTGGAGACTCATGGGCACGCATAGAACCAACTTCCATTCCTGTATTTTGATGTCAGAGGTCAAGGCACCCCTGTAAAGTGGCCATGCCATTTTTCCATCGCCAAACATTAACCCAACTTTAGCCCAACTTTGGAGTGTTATTTAGCCACCTTCCTGAGAGGCTAGCATGATGTGGTTGGTAACCCAGGATTCCTTTGATTTCAAAAATGTGTTATGTATGGACCTTAATCGCATTGCCATTAACACGTTAACACAGACGCCCCTAGTTTAAATCCCTAAAATGAATGCTTTAAATTTCTATTCATTTAGAGATTATGTAAAAACCCTTAAATTATATTACTAAAACTCTTAATCATTAGTCATAGAGCAGGCTAAAGAACATACACAACATTAAGGACTTTTCTTTGGTTTTGTGACGATCAAGTTCTTTTTTTTTCTTTGCTTAAAACTGCTTATTTCATGCACATTTTACCTTCATCTTAATATAAAAAGTTATTAAATAAGTACTAAATTAAAGGGCACTGTGTGAAAAATTGCAGAGATGACCTAAGACTTCCTGGGATTTTAATAACAACTCACTCAGTTATAAGAGCGATGTTTCATGTTGACCTGAGTGGCACTGACTGAGTTACACTGTGGTCTTTCAGAACACCGCTTTGATGGAGCGGGCTTGATTCAGTAGCACATTTGGGTTGAAACCAAAAAAAAAAAAAAAAAAAAGCCTCTTTTGGTACAATGAGCATGTCAGCTTTGCCACACATGGCAAACCCGACTGCAGTAGGGCTTGGCAGGGAGAGGCCGTCTCTGGGAGTGATTTCTTCCAAAGCTGGCCCAAATGAAAGCATCTTGTTTTAATCAGGGATTCTGGCTGCGATAGCTGCAGTGGGAGCTGTGAGGACTTGGCAGTCAGTTGCAATGCAGACTGTGGCACTCGTACAAAATACACAAATATTTCCACAGTAATTATGTGTCAAGTTAAACAAGCAATTGAGGGCTCGGGCTGAATGTGTTGGGAGGGAGTACTAAGCAAAAGAGCACGGTGTGTTACTTGGATGCAGGGGATTGACTGAGACCCCCAACAAGACAAATTAGGCCATCAGACTTTGATAGGCTTTAGGATAGTTTCTGGCTCTGGCAAATGCAACAGACCACATTGTAATTTTGAATACTCTGAGGATTGAGCAATATCATGTGGTGTTGCCACGTCTCGTTCCAGTGGAGGAAGGCGCTCTCAGTTCACAAGATAGAGTTCAAAGACTGGGTGGATGGCCAAGGGGACTAAGTAATTGTGAGATCAGTGACTTGAGCTTTTTTGTGGTTCCTGGTTTATATAGGCACATTTGTAAATCTACATTGGCACCAGTACTTGAACATGAAATATGATCACTGTCTGACTATGGTTCAACTAGAGCTGCTGGAAACTGAAATGACTTTAAAATGTATGTGTTTTTTTGCAGAATTTTTGAATCAAGGCAAGTAGGAGTAAACACACCTCTGTCACGGCTGCACAATAAGTTTGTTGCAATAACAGAAAATGGTACATTGTTAAAGGAGTATTTCACCCAAAAATTGTCATTTGTGTGTAATTAATCACTCACTCTGTGTTACGTTGAATTCATGAAAAAAACTTAAGTAAACAGTAAATTTTTGCTTAGACCTTACTATTGAAAACAATTCTGCAAACATGTATTATATAAGCATACAAGTATTATATAAGTATTATGCATTGGAACTCTGCGTTTCATTGAGCGTTCAAATTCACACGCTTAACCAGGCGTGCTACACATCCATGCGTGAAACTGTTGATGTGGAAGTGTTTTACATACTAAGGTTTTAGTGAAAATGTAAATGTTTAAGAAGCCATGAGCACACGACTGGATAAATGAGACTTGGCTTATACTGCAAGAGTTGTTTAAGAGTTGTTTTCTAAACAGATGTTTTAATATAGTTTTGCTGTTGTTAAACATTGACCCCAATTAGTGCAATTAATTTAATTTTCTCAGTTTTTGGATTCTTCATTCACAGTGGAAGTGTGTGAGAAAAACACATTTTTCTTTACTTATTCATCATGACAAAGAGTGAGTAATAAATATTCAAATTGTCATTTTGTGGGTGGAATATTACTTTAATGTGCAGCTGGATCCAATGTGCTTTCAATGTGACATGATTTACCATCATGGGATACATATTGCATTCAAAAAGAAGCTTCAAAAATGTTTGGGAAATCTAAAAACTATCTTACTTCACTACAAACAGAAATTTCACTGATTGAATTCTAGCAAGTAAAGCATTTTGGATGTTTAACTCTGTAGGCATAACACCCCTGCTAAAAAAAAGAAAACATTAAGTATATTTAAGTAATGAAATAAAGGTTCATCATTTTCTCAAAACTTCTGTTTCTGTACTGAAACCAATCACCTGGTTCCTGTAGGGCCTAAATTACAAACACCAGATTTCACTTAAATCTGTTGAAACATTTTTGACATTCTGCAAACTAACAGACAAACAACACTGCAGGGTGATATCAAACAATAACTGTTTTCCACACTGCAGATATGAAATCTTCAAGTCAGCTAAAGAGTCATCTCACCTGACAAAGAAAGTCTTTCGCAGCCACTCTGTCGCACTAACTTCCCTGTGACCTTCCAACATGAAGCAACTCTTCACGCACTGAGTATCACAGCACCTGATTTAAAGCTGGATGATCTGAACAGGAAACCAAACACTTGCCATTCAGCAAAAAGAAAATCCCCCTCTTCACAGGCAGACTCACCTCAGTGCCATTCAAAAAGAGGCTTACGCGGTATCAGAAGGCTGCAAATGTGGCATCACAGAGATTTCTCCTAATTGTCTTAAGAGCATGAAGTGGAAAACGTATTCACATCAGGACAGCAAATAATCATTAGTGTCATCATTCATTATTCTGAAAATAGCAGTAGTGAAAATAGTGATCACAATCTCCCAGAGGCTAAAGTCTTTAGAGCTGCTCAAAGCCCCTAAATACATTCACTTTGCAACAGAACAGCAAATTCTGACATTTAAAAAGCTGATATACTGGCATGAATACTTTGTGAATAATTGTTTTATTATCAATATTATTATATACTATCAATATATAATAATATATTAGATAGTTTAGTCAAAATAGTTCTGATTAAGTCTCAGTTGACCAGTCAATAGATTACTTGATGACATTCTTTATTTGAGCAACGTAGCAATATCCTAGTTGGAGAAAATGCTTAACAACTATAAAGAAGGTTGTTCTTCAAACTGGAAAAAAAAAAAGTTTTACCACACCTGTTAACCCCTTTTATCTTTTTTTTTTTTTTTTTACCAACTAAAAGTTGCTTCCCAGTGATTAAGACCACTTTTTTTTTTTATTACGGTGCTTTACTGGATGTCCCTGTGCTCATGAGACGGCTGCATGCACATTGTTGGGAACATAGGTATGTAATGTAAAGCTCTCGAAGGTATTTTATTTGTATTTTGTATTTATCTCAGAATTGTTATTGTCATTAATGCTTATTTTAACCAGTAATTTTATTTAATTTTATTTTTTCTTTTATATGTAGAACAACATTTTTTCTTTTTCATTTTTTGTTACCTTTATCATCAAAGGATTAGGGGTGGGTGGGGATAGGGGCAGAGGAAAAATACTCAAATATGGAGTAAAAATTATTTCCATTTGTATTATATGTGTATTTTTCTGTACACCTAATATTCTTCTAATAAAATATTACTGGGAAAAAAAGAAGTAAACTTACTTATTGTAATCAAGGGTCCCAAGTGTTAAAATTACAGGCCTACTACATGCATTAAAGTGTGGTCCATTCTACATGAATAAGGGGAATTCTAAATCACAGATCGTGAAACTGGGGGATTATATTGTTAATTGAAGGATTTTTCTAGTGCTTTCAGGCCAATCAGTCTTCTATAGTTTCTGAAAAGTTGACCACACAAGTACTTTATCTCACAGTGAATGTAAAATCTGAATATGCAAATTCTCTAAAATGTAAGTATATAAAGATAAATGGAGGGTGAAGAAAAAAAATGTGTCAGTATGCAGCTCTTTATGTTGAACACAATTCAACCAGATATCACCTTTAATAAGTATTTATAAAGACTGCCTTCAACCAAAAAAATCTCTGCTTCTTCGGGCCTCACTGTGCCTCACGTCTGAGCTCCTGCACTGAGCTCCTCACAGCAGTATGACACTCTCATTACACCCAATCCAATATAAGCCCCCTCATTTCTCTCCTTACTGTATGGAACCAGCACGCAGAAGTGACACCACCTCTCTGAAAGAATATGCTCATTAGCAAAAGCAGCTAACAGTAGATCTCCCCATGTCTATTAGTGTTACATTTACCTCTGGCGTGACAGTGATTCATCACAAATATTAGCTTTGACTGGAATCCTGTCTCTGTACACTTCCATTGCTGCTGTGACAACCATTAAATCACCTGCCACAGTGCAGCCACTTTACTGATGCCGCTGTTGATGCCTGGCTGACCCGTCTAGCCCCAACAGTACATACTTCTGTTTTATGTCACAGACAGTTCAGGGCCAGTCGAGCCTTCTTTGTGACTGAGAAATTAAATTCTTTACCATTTCCCCTGCAATCGGAAAGTGAAAATGACAAGTGAGCGCGGAGATGGATAGGGAGACAGGGAGTGTACACTAGAGATTGTTTATAATCATCACATATCATACAGCGACGTTCTCCTCCCCACTGTGTGCCACTGTACTCTGGTTTGAAACTCGTCATTTCCAGGGGTATTTTATTTTCTTTACACCTTTAAAAAAAATGTGACTGTTTCAGTTTTCTTCTCTTTTCTGTGTTGCTTTCATGAACTGGTGTGGGAATTGAGAAATAAAGTAAACAGTCGGGCTCAGTTTCCATTTCTTATTTAAATGCTCACATTGTCTGCGCCAAAAACCATGATTTCCCTCCTCACTCTGCTCCACACAAAGCCCACCTTCCCAGGTGCCCGCTACAGATGGTGATAAAAGGTATTTGCTTTTTGAAGGCGTTGTCTTGGGTTTTTGTGTAAATCCATTATTTAGGATATCCTTGGTTGGATGTTTATTGTTATGAATTTCGAGAAAACTTTCCTGGTTCCTGATGGCGTGAAGCATGAAGGAAAGGGGGCCCCCTGGATATTTCACCTGTGCAACGGTGCAAATTCAAAAAGTTTTAATGAAAAGTGAGACAAGAATGAGAACAGTTTATTTGTGGTAAACCTGACGTCCTCATTCCTGCATCGCCGAGGCCCTGCAGCTTTTCATCCTGAACCAAGCACTGCAGCTGCTTGTTTAGCTGATTGAAACTTTTAACCAAAGAGAGGGAATATCTGGTGAAAGCATCTGGGGTTTGGTTGGAAAATAAACTCACAGATTTGTTGGACACAGTGGCACGTTGCTGACAAACAGATGTAGGTACTTACCATGCAGTTTGAATTCAGAGCAGGACCTTTGTCACATCATCTGTCTTCCATATTTCCCCTTTATCTTCGCTGTTAAGATGCCAATAAAACAGAAATGCGCCCTAAATGCTTTTAAAAACAATTAAATAAACAAGAATGACATTCACGCTGCAAGGAAGAATTTTTTTTTCTTTCTTTTTTGTGAGAGCCTCTGATAGCAGGAGCCACGTCATGTCAGTTTAGTTATATACCACAATGAAAAACAGCAAGCATTGACCCAAAGTGATTTTCAAAGGAAGCAGATAAGTCAGGATCTACATGATTTAAAAAAGATAAAGGTGTATAAAAGGCAATAGTACATAATAAAATACAATAAAACAATTATAAAGAGAAAGAAATACTAGAAATATAATAAAACCAAAAACTTGCATTATAAAAGTCAAAGTTGTAGTAGAAGTAATAACAAGGGACGTTAGGAGAAGTGAAGCCAATGAGGGCCAACAATTAGTGGGTGAGGCCCTGAACCAAAGTCAGAATTAACACCCATTAAGCACTGACTGTCTGAAAAATGCTTTTTGTAAATCAATTTTCAATCAGTTCAACTTTATGTAAGAAGCATAAGCCTGTTTAGGATAAAAATAAAATAAAATAAATAACAGGAGGTTTTTATAACAGTTATTAAAACACATATAGACATTTGTTCCAGTGTTTCCAAAAACAAGGTGTCCCTTGTGTAACTCTTTTCTGGGTTCAATAAATACCATTATATATATATATATATATATATATATATATATATATATATATATATATATATATATATATATATATATATATATATATATATATATATATATTCAAATACAATTAATCAATACATGCATTTGTACAAAAAAAATCTACAACACACTATGAAATGTTGGGACATAACAAGATATGACTTGCAGTTGTTCATCTTGGGAGCTTGAACAATTTCTAAATGCCATCTGGAGTTTTCTCATTTTCCCTTTACTGTAACTGCACCGCTGACTGCACTTTAACCTCATTTGTACACATATAAAACTTATGTGCTAGCATATCAGCTTGTTCATATGAGTTTACTGCACTGGTACTGCAAATCATCATCATCACACACTGTATCATGATGTGACCCAAATTTCTTACTTTTAGCGCTTGGTCTGACATAAGGAATAAAGGAATATTTTACTTCTTATCCCATTGCTTTTAACAAACATGAATACACTTAGAGTTAAACTTAATGTCACACTGCACATCATAACTTGAGCAGACTCCCAGCAGTTGCTGATCATTTAAGCAGTCACAGATTACACTTGCTGGTACCTTTTTGAGAGATGACACACAATTCTCCACATGAAATGAAATTAAAGAGACATTTCATTAAATATTAACAGAATATTTAATGCCAAATCTGGCAAATTTTCGTTAACCAGCCCTCAGAATGATTTGACTGTCACATAGTTAACTGGAGTGACACATCAGAGGACTCTCAAAATCATTTTGTGCAAAACATGTTGAGCAGTCTCCTGGCTTTGTCTGCACCTTATTCCTCCCACTGCACTGCATCAGTGAGTGAAATATACATGTGGATATGTTGAGAAATTTGCACACGCTGGATTGCTTTTACAACAAACCGTATTAATGCTTTTGCTTCAAACTATTCTCTTCGTTTAAAAATAGGAGCAATAAGGAGAGAAGAAGTTGGTCAGGTGTTTTTCGGAGCCATGCAGGGGAGCTCTGGTACTAAGATGCGCCAGTGGGAGGCGCTTTAGCCGTGCTGTATTCAAAGTGCCGGTGTGCAGGATGAAGAGGCTTTCTCCTCAAAGTGAGAAAACTTTTGTGACATGCACTTCTTTTATTTCGTACATCTTAACAAAAAAATAACTTTTAACATCCCGATATCAATTTTTGTTTTATTTGGGATGTAGGTGAGAAAAAACGGCAGGATGTGGTATTTCCGTGAACACTTTGCGATGCGTTTATTATTGTTTGTGTTGCGCAGAAGAAAACAATCGGTAGTTTTTCATAAATCCTACATGAATGAATTTATTCTAAATGTATCAATTTTCTCCTTATGCATGGAACTTTGAATATTTTTGCAGAATTTAACATGACAATGAAAAGCTTCTTTTTTTTCAAAAGGTAAATAGTTATAACAAAACCACATGGCCGAGATCAAATGATTTAAGATCCACACGCCCAAATATTGTTGATCCAGTTAATAGAGTCCGTGCAGCTGGTGACGGATGGGCTGAGGGTCAAGGTGCTGTTCCTCAGATTTCAGTTCATTTGCACAAAGACAAACAGGCGCCTCGACCCACTGCGAGTCAATATCGTTAATAACAAAGGACAGGATTCTCGTGTGACAACGCCTCCAACTTGGATATTTCTCCGGATAAAGTCTGCAATTCTGCAGAGGCAGAAAGCACCCGCGCAGACATGCAAAGTGTAGTCCGGTACTGTAAAGAAAAGGGAGTATGAGCACCAAAAGAAGACTCTCCCAAGACTCTTGTCATTTAGCTGTTTAGCTTTATCACAGGGGACCTGCTGCAAATAGCAGGGAGGAGAGAAAATAGCTGAATGCAAACGATCTGCTCTCCTCTTGTTGGGTATTAAACACTTTATAGAAAATTAAACCTTTCAGAGGTAGCAGTAAAAGACCTGGGTGCATCTGTCTTTTCTCGGTTATAATAAGGCATTGGTATCCAAACAATGCTGGGATAATGCATTTAAATACAAGTCCTATTATTTTTTATTGTTATTTTGCATTTTCTCATTCCCTGCTTCGCATCTTTGGCTACCAGATGTGTCTCCACATTGAAGAATTATTTCTCCTCCCCAGAGTCAAATAAATGCAATCAATATGAGTATTGCTCTCAGGCCTTGAAATATTACATTAATGTTCCATGTGGTGACATTTTAGCCGGAATTTTCAAATACATCATGAAGGCTCAAATTAATATTTATCAGCAAGAAGCTTTTATGCTTTGCAAAACAGTATTAGCGTGAACTCCAATAATCTTGTCCTCTAAGCAGGGAAATTGTGTCTGTATGTGGGATTGGACAGACAGGTTTGGGATACGATAAGCCTCTGAGATGTCTTATTTTAGAAAAATTCACAGAAAGATAATCAAGGAAATTATCTGTATTTTAACAACATCACCTATTCAGAAGCTCATTGATAAATATTTACACTTCACCTACATTTATTGCTTTTCTTTTATTCCCTGGAGGAGGTAAAAGTCAGATTCATTTGACTCAAGTAAGGGGGGCGGGGGTCCAGCATTGACATTATTATTTATTCAGGTATGTTAAACAATTTGTCCTTCCTATCTTTGCTGATCAGAGCAGAAGAGCCTAAGAAATTCAGAAAAGATCGATATCTCAATATGTACTTGAACTCACCAGATAAAGGCACAGAGCCACCAAACGGGGCAAGGTGTGTTTATGCACACACATGCCTAATATTGTAGCATGTGTGTGTTTTTTCCTGCACGAATCCCTGGCAAAGCTTTAGGAGCTTCACCCTGTCAATCTAGAAATTTGTTATGCATCTGTGACCATAGGGAATAGCACTCTATCGTTTATAGATCTGTTTTAAATTATTCTTGTCATTGAGCCCCAAATTTATGCCACCATTGATCCAGCGAGGAAAATATGAAACGAATTGGGGTTGCTATTTGATGACCTGCAGGTCAAGGAGATTTTAACATTGGTATTATTGAGCGTGGCATCTGTCGTTTTTCACCTGGGCCGCTGCCCTCTTCACTTTCCCTGCTCTCCACTGCCATAATGAAAACAAACGGCTTTTTCTTTAGTGGGAAGGCTCCAAATCTGACGCCTGAGAGGTGACAGTTGCAGCTGCAAAATTTGAAAAATAGACCCCAAGAAAGAATGTCCAACCTGGTCTCACTTTATTTTTATTTTAAACTTATTTCTAAGGTGTAGTATCATGCTTTTATACTTTAGTAGGCTATACAGTCATATATTGAATTTAACATCATTAAATCATTTATTCATGTTATGCGGGGTATTTAAATTTGAGTTTGTTTTTTTAAATATAAGTCTAAACATAAATCTGTGAGAAAAAGACATGCATTAAGTGTATTTATAAGTTGATTTATTTTTTATATAAGGAGATTAATGTAAAAACAGGAGTAATTGCAGAGTAGAGGTTTTGTATGACCTCAAACCAGTGTATGTACGCGTGTGCAGTCCTGTACAGTATGCACTGTGCCTCCGCTATTTATTATTAATACAACAGATTGTTGCTAAAGTTTCCATAGAGGAGTTTACATGACACAGTCCATGTAAGCGTTGCATCCCATGCTATCCTTCAGCAGTCTATTTTCAGTCAGATAGCCAGACTGTGGCAGAGCATCACCGCTCTGCTCTCCGAGCTCGGAGCAGAATGAGCCAGGTGTTGTGGTAACAGACTTCCCCTGTGGCCCACTGATGAAGAACATCTGGAGTGCTTCTGTTCCGCCACTTCTTTCCTGTCCCCAATATGACCAGGCGATGTAGCCTAACAGTGCGATGCATGTCGACACATGGCTCCAAGGTCCCTAGATAGGGTATGAGATGCTCCGATATTCATACCTGACAGGGCTGCCCCGTTGACACGCTGTGCACCCTTTCCATATGTGTGGCTGCCGTTGGGTGAAAGGGTGCTGAGCCCAGTCATAGAGTTTACTACTTCACAGGTAGCTGCTCCTGTAACTCTTTCAGGCCTGAGGAGTGAGAGACAGTGATGCTCAGAGTTATCTGATGAGACAAACTGTGACAATTTGTCACCAAACTTCAAAGTGAATGAAATTACAGAGTGGAAACTCTATGTCTGTGAATCTGAAGACACCTTAAATATATGATGCAAAGATGCAATTTGTATTTAAAACACACATTAATTTGCATACTGTATGTTTTTTTTACAATAACATTGGCCAATTTTGTTGCGTTCGGCCTTTTTTTCCCACTGGTTTGACTGAAAACTTATGCCCTGAGAGGTTGTCGGCAGCAGTCACATTCTTCAGCTGTAATTAGATTGCACCAAACAAACACCATGGTAGCTTCACTTGCTGTGCTTTTAAAAGATTGTAACCATTTTGACAACCTATATTTACAACATGATTAATGGCTGGGAATAAAAGTCTAAAGCAAACAAAGTAATGCAATAATACAACTTTTCTTTTACAATGCTGCAGTCCAGTCTGAGTACATGGATCTTAAATCATCAGGAGAGTTCACTGAAGCACACTGCCAGGTGAATTTCTGCACTTCAAACGCAGATTCACATTCAGCACATAAAAGGTAAAAATCTCACATTTGAATGTTATCGTTTTTTTTAATGGTTTTGAAAATCTAAATTATTATTTTGACTTTCAAAAACAAAGCATATTTAATACAAAGTTTAAATTCACAAATATGGACTGAAGTTATTTATATTTGCAGCAGCCATTAGCCCCTGACGTTTATATATGCATATGTTAAAGTCATATTCTACTTTTGTTTATGGACGATGCATCCAGCATTGTTTTTGTCCTTGTCCTTTCCTGACAGCTGTAGCTATAAAAGAGTTAAATCTGCTGGAAGCTTGCCCTGCTGGCCAATTGAATGGCAAGCACAGTGATCCAAAACACCCTCCGCAGAGATAAAACAATATATAGAAATGTGCAATACTGGGATTTAATTTTCCCACCACCATCCATTTATATAATACATGAAATGAACCTCAAATTAATTTGCACCGAGGCTCTAAAGTAACAATGTAATCTCAGTGTTATAGCACAGTTGCAAATGGATTTCTGTCTCTTGTAATTTTATAAGAAGCACTCTAGGGGTCACCTTAAAAGATGTCGCTATTTTTTAAAAGCCAAAACTATCCCGTGGCCTGTCAGCAAAGGGAATCTCTGCAATGCAATCTGTTTTGTGGCATCGATTTGTCTGGTATTGCGCCTTGTCACATGGTTTGCCTGTTAGGTTTGCTGGTATTGGCAGAGATGACTAATATTATACCCAGATGTCTATAATAAAGTGTGGAGTATCTGCTTACTTGTGCGCAATCTGGTCCTTACAATTTCCTGACTAGTGCAGAATGACTTGAACCCTGCTAAATGTTAAAGGAACAACATTACACTTCATGGCACAGCAAGAGTGACGGAGAGAGGGGCTCAGCAGAATATGATGATCCTTCTATTAGTGCCCTCCTGCTGGATAACCTCACACTGATTTCTGCAGATTAATGTGGATTGTGACCTGATGCTGCATTCATTTTATATCTGTTTTTTTTTTAAAGATGTAAACCTTTTATTAAAGACATAAGGTGGGGGTGTGTGTGTGTGGGGGGGGGGGCATTCTAAGATTTTAAAGGCCAAATACCCAGTCAAAAATGCTTATTTGCACTCTGATTGATACACTGTGGGTGTTCCATTTCTTCAAAAATGTTCCCAAGCACTGAAAAGTCATAAAACCTTCACATTTAAAAAAAGGGCACATCTGACACATGTCAAGCAGCACCTGTCACACAATCAGTCGCTGCAGGGCTCTGCCCCACAGCCATAATATATTTCCTATTATACTTCAAATCCACTCAGCATATCCAGAACTTTTCATACGTCACATGAGCCCACCCAGATATCTCCTGGGCCATAACTCAGTACCTAAATTTAGGCAATATATTAAGACGCTCCCCTCCGGACCGTCTGATGGTGACTTTTGCCTTTTTTTGGGAGCAAAGCGCAACGTTTAACAGAGGCTGTACTTATGTAGTGTTTAGTTTTCGAATTATCACAAAGACTCAAAGTGAAGGTCGCTCAGAATACACAATGTGACTTGATTTAAAGAGTGTTTTTGTGACAGCAGCAGTTGAGAGCGTAACGCTGCCAGAAACAGTCGACCCATGCTTAAAAAAGACAAAATGCACAACTTTCACAACATAAAATTTAAGTTCATTTATAAAAGTTTATTGTTTTCATTGTAGACTTCAATAATGTAACGATAATGACACTATAAATGACACAACTAGCTGGAGATGGTTTTATTTGATTGTCCAAAGCTCTCGTCCTTCGACCTAAACCCTGCAAGTCTCCAGATCAGATGGCTTGTTAATTTCCTCATTTCAGAGTTATATGGATTTTCCAGTTGCTGCTGTGTTCATAAACAAGCATTTCAGCTGACCCCCCTCTCTCTTTATGTGTCAGCGTTTTCTCTGAAGGAGGAATTTAGAGCTCAGAAAGTTTATAAATAAGCCTTCTATCAAGTTCCACAACAGGTGTGACCCCTGTGTCCTAAAACTGAACACTTTCAGTGGCTGCTGTGTGTTAAGTGAGGAGGGGAGGACAAACTGCTTTAACTGCCACATCATGTAGAAACTTCTAATGTTTGTGTGATAAGTTATTTTAAATATATGTTTATCTTTTTTTTACACCCTCTCTGAATTATGACAAAGTGTTAAACACCATCAGTTTGACTCCGCAGTAGCAGCTGTAGTGAGGACAGACATGTCAAGTTCTGTCCCTGCCAGGGGAGTTTGAGGTATTCAATGAAGCTTTCAAGGATAAACGCCATATCAGGTGATATAGTGTGCCCAATAGCACTCAGCATGGCACACTGAAAAGAACGCAGCTTGTCCCTATGGTGTTTCAACAAATGCAGTAGGAGGGGGATTGCAGCGCCTGCCAGGGACGTTTTCAACACCTATCCTCAGAGTTAAGCAAGCACCTATTTACTGTTGAAACAGCTCCTAGTGTTGCACAACGTGTAAACAGGCAAGGACAAACTAGAGAAACACAAATAAAATGCAGAACAGAGCTGCATTTAGAGAAGAATTAAAAATATGCAGCATGTAATATAACAATATGATAGGTAATCCAAAGCAAACCTTCATACCGAGGCTGAAGGATGTGCAGTACTTTCCCAAAACTGATCCTTTTACAAAATCAAACAGCAATGTGTAACCTGCAGTTGGAATAAAGAGAATTGCAGTTAGAAGGTTTTAAGTGGAGCACAGGTGTGCCTGCGTGCATCTGTTAATGACACCTGGAGTAACTCCAGTAACCTGTAGAGAAGATTAAAAAAAAACACGCCACAAAACTGTGAAGCATTTTTGCACGCATGCTTTGATTTGAATATAAACAGGAAACATTAAAAAATTGAATTTGGAAGGAGCCCTCAGATCCTGAGGGAATAATTATGGTCAATCATAAAACTTTATCACAGTGTGAGACAAACAGAGTGACAGAGTCTAAGCTGATTGCTCGAATGCAGTCTAAACAAAGACGTTCAGTCATGCGTGACTGATGTGCTTTACTGTTCAAACCCCTAAAGGTTATCAGTTTTACACTTTCCTATCACTACCTTACATTTCTCAGTTTCTCATGTAATCTTAGTGTATAGTATGTGCCATACTTAAAATGAAGTTTTATTTTATATTCATGTCTGGTGCATATCGATGGATCTAGCATATTCAGCACCCTAGGTAAGCTTCTCCTGCTGTAAACATGTTAATTTCTGCTGTTAAGCTGGGCATTTTAACATGGGGGTCTGTGTGGATTGTTTTTTTTTAGCCAGCCTCAAGTGACCATTAGAGGAACTGCATTTTTTGAGATTTCCTCATTGGCTTCATTTTTCAGCCTCAGTGACTGCCGCTTTGCAGCTGCGTATTTGCCCTATAGAAAGATCCGCCACAAAGAATATGCAGTAAGGATAAGTAGGATGTGCTCTACAAGTACAGCAGTTGTGGAGAAAAACCAGTTTACTGACATTTTTACCTCAGAAACAGTCACTTATTTTAACAGGCAAACATCTCTGTACACTTTACACAAAGTACAGTGGCAGTAGCAAAGCTAGATGTTACATATTTTATAGATACCACAACATCCCTGGTATGAGCAGTCGAGACTGGTCAAGAAACAAGAGACGATGGGTAATGGTGGGTAAAATGTGCTCCTCCATGTCACTCCCATGTCCTTAAATGTCCCTCCCTGTCCCCTGTCAACTGAGAGCGGTCTTAGAATTAGGAGCAGGTGAGCCAAGAATGAAAGCTGGCTGGATTACTTTACATTATTTCAATCAATTATTCAAATGTCCCCATTGCCTTCATGATGGCTTGACGAGGCATGCCGAATAATGATCCCTCCCTGCACGCACATGCTCGCAAGTAAGGATACATGCTCACTTACTAATACCCAGTGTGAAAAACTTACATGCACAGGTTTGAAACATCAGCAAAACATTTATTTCATCCGTGTTGATTGGGCCCAACTGTGTGCGGATGTCTGTGTCAAATCGACCTGTCTGAGGTCAGCACCAGTCAGGGATTTCATACAAAAAGTAGTTGCATTTAATGTCTCTGTCACCATCGTCACAGATAAGCAGCTGAAGCAGCACAGTGAGGAAGGGGGAGGAATAAGTATAGCCAAACAAGCGCAAGAGGAACAGGGTACCCTTTGTCCCAGACTGTGACTTTAAAGAGTGTCAAAAGCTAATAAATATTTTAGAATTAGGTGTGTGTCAGGGGCAGGCCCACTCTATCAGGCGTCTGCTCTGTTTACTCTCCCAGGGAAACAGGTGCAGCCACATGAAGGAGAATTTCATTTCAAAAATAGCATTTAGCATTTTAGTCCTCCTGGAGGCCTTCTCTGAGAGAAATTCTCATGTAATCATACACCATGGTTACAGAAAACTTCTGAAGTTGATCCACCGAGACATATGGTGTCTTAGAGAGGGGAGGAGCCGCAGGGGCTTGAGGGACGTAAATAGGATTTAAATGTTTGGTTTGTGATTAGTTGCAAGGAGCAAATTTCTGTAACAACTGCATAAAATGACTTGTTTGATAACCAAGGTTTTTAAAGTAGTAGTTTTGCATTAAAAATTATGTTACATGTTGTTCTGTCCCATTAAATCTCCCTGTAGCACAAATACTGAAACAAATATATTAAAGCTTCACAATGTCTTTAATGCAGAATCCTCAATTACAGTATTGTAACATCTTCGACATTTTCCTGAGCTGGCTTTGTGGAGGGAGCCTGTTTATTTTCATCATTAGAGGAGTGTGCTGTCTCCTGAACATCCAGGTCGAGCTCACACTCCCTCTGAGCCTTTGCATCTTATTTTTGAGTTTTTCCATTCGCGTCATCAAATGCTGCCTGCAACATAATGAGAGATGTGGCAATTAATTTTCTTTTAATCAAGGTCGAAATGAAGTAAATTGGCGCAGCTTGGCGAGCCCTCATTTTCTATTTTTGCAGTGATGCAAAACAAATACGATAAAATTATGGCCCTCCTCACCTTCTGTAATTAGAAAGCATGAATGATCAGAGGGAGATGATATGTACTATACAGTACCTCCGACTATGCCTCTCCCCCCAGAGATCAGATTTCAGCTCTTTTGAAACAGATGACCATGTTTTCCTCCCCTCGCCTCCCTTATTTGTCTGTTCTTTTCTCTGTTGGAGTTGCAGACAGAAGGAGCAGCTCAACATGACATTGACTGCAGTGTTGTTGTGTGCCTCTCAAATCTTATTAAAGACCACAGCTGTGAAAGACCTTGCTGACTCTACACATTTCTATTAACTACGTTGTTTCGGTGGCCCTCCAAGCTGATTAGGAATTTATTAAAATTAGATTTTACCTGGGCATCTTATCATCACCATATGGTTGGGTGACCAGCACTGTTGCAGACAGCATTTCTTTTCAGCTGAGAACACTATAGCTTTTTTTTGCTATCATTTCATACTATGAATTTTCAGCACATTGAGTACATTTCACTTTACTATTTTGGATTTTAAAAAAAATAAATCTATTACCTCAGATTATACAGTTTCTTTTGAGAAAAGTTAAGATTGGTGCAATACTGCCATTTTCACGAAGGACCCACACCTTAATTTCCTGTTGGAAGTGATTGAGGAAGTCTCCACCTACCTCTCATTGTCCACTGCCTAAACATGTAAATAGCTCAGATGGAAAAAACATATTACCCTGGGATAAAAAGACAAACAAACAGGTTCATATAGACTTTATATATATATTTAAAGTCTATATGAAGCTGTTTGTATATATATATTTAAAGTCTATATGAACCCGTTTGTTTGTCTTTTTATCCCAGGGTAATATGTTTTTATATATATATATATATATATACATGCGTTTAATTTAAAGCAAAATAAGGAAAGGTAGAAGAGAATATGTAAGAGAGACTACGTATATTCACAATGTCATATTTCCCTGACTGCCATTTTCTTTGAGGTTGGGAGAAATTCATGCTTATCCCTGAAGTTTGACAGAGTAAGAAGAGTAATACACTGGCCAAGACATTCCAGCTCTTGCCCTCTGCTGCTCATGTGCTGCGTACATCTGTCACACCAAATGTGTCTCTGTGAGGCCTCAAACACTAGGTGCACACAGTGTTGAAACGCACTGGAAAAATATATACAAAGGCTTGATCGAGCATTAGCTCTAAGTCAGCACAGTGAGGTGGGTATGGCGACAGCTGTCCAATCTTTCCCTCGCCCTCCCCCTCCCTCACCAGCCACCATCACTTTTCAAAAATGCTCCCTGTTTACCATACATAGGCAGCTGCCACCACCGTTAACTTCCATAAGACAGCCACCTGCTAAAGGACATTTGTACATGTCTTTTATTTAATTAAGGTGAATGCCAGTTCATCTGCCCCCTCATGCAATGTGACTGAGAATAAGTCGACCTTGATAAGGCTCCTGCTGGTGAACGGTTTGGAGGCTTGTGATGGCCATGTGTCTTCTTCATTGATCAAAATGGTACATGTTAACTATGCTTTTATAAAACAAGTTTTTCTATTTTTTATGTTGTATGCTCAAGATGCCTGCCAAGTTGCAGACCACTGTAGACCACAGGTCGAGACCAACACTTGTTGTGTTTTAGCGGCTTTTTATGTTCCAAACATCAGTGTTTTGTAGCAACCTGTCAGTGTTTTTCCAGTGTTCTTTTTTTTAAGCTCCTAATGTCAGTATTTTGAAATTACCTCAGTAGGCAGGTTTCTATCACAGATTTGGACAAAACTTGATTGATATTTTTGAAATGTTGGTAAAACACAATTGCTAAATGACTGCGTTTCCATTAAGTGATGCTATGCCACTTCTCTTGCAATGTTATGCGTCTTCTCCTCTTGTGATAACATCCCAAGAAGCACTGAAATGGATGTTCAAAGCATTGCAGGTTTATCTCTATTGCAGCCACCATACTAGCTGTCATTATTTCCAGTCAAAGGCAACGTAGACGTGTTATGCGAGCAATAATGGAAAGGCAAGCCCCTAATATGTGGGAGCAGCCACATTGAGGTATTTCTGGGAGGCAGGGGAATTGTGGATTCAAAACTTCCGGATGATCCGCTCAACTTTTAAAGAGTTATGTGATGCAGTAACACTGCTTGTAGTGCCTCCTGCTGCTCAAGGAGGCCAGTTCCTGCAGAAAAGTGCCCTATAAGTGTTTCCATTGCAGTTTTGCAAAAATATGGCTTCGCCTAAAAAAATTCAAAATTGACATGTTTCCATTGGGCATATTTTATATTTGCAATTTGCTCCGAACATGGGTGTTTTGTAGTGGACCCATTGGTGTGTTCCAGTGGCTTTGTAAGCTCTGAACATAGAGGTTTTGAAGCAAATCTTTGTTGTCTTTTCATCATCTTTTTAGACACCTAATATGGGTGTTTAGTAGGGACCTGTCTGTGCTTTTCGGGCAGCTTTATAGGTTCCAAATGTGACTGTTTTGAAGCAAATCTTCTGTTTTTCGATCAGCTTTTTTTGGGGAAAATGTGATTGTTTTGTAATGACCTGTGAGTGTTTTTTTCCCAGTGTTTTTTTTCCTGATACATCACACATGGGTGCTTTGTAGTGCATTCCTCAAGCAGCTATTGAGGTTTCAAATGTGGGTGTTTTGTAGTGAATTTCCATCTGCTTTTAGACTGTAAATGTTTTTGTTTTGTAGCGACCGGTCATGGTTTTCCAGTGGCTTTATAGGCTCCAAACATGGGTGTATTGTAGAAAAACTCTGGCTTTTCTTGTGGCTTTTTAGGCTCCGAACAGGGGTGTTTTTTAGTGACCCATTGGTGGCAATAATGGCACAAAAAATAGTTGCTTTTTTACAGAGACATTGGATTGTGCTCCCAAATCAGAGTATATTAAGCCAAAACATGAACTTTCCCTGACCATAACCAAGTGTTTTTTGTGCCTAAACCTAACCACACATTAACCACTGTAAAACATGTCTGCCAACATTTTATCAGGTCAGGTCAGGTTGGTGATTGTACACTCTACAGTGCTACACCCTAATAGCAGTAGTGTTTGAAACGTTTATGCCAAAGCAAATTTTATATGTATGAAAAAGAAAACAAAATCAACTTATGCAGTGCTATTCCACTTAAACATTACACCCATGTTTAACTTTGTTTTTGTGGCCTTCAAAAACACAGTATCAGTTACTTTCCAAGTGAAACCTGAGCTTGTTTTGATGAACGTAAAACAGGTATTTTACTGGCACACACACAGAGCTTGTGGCCAACAACTCTCTGTCTTTTATTGTTATTGTTTTTTTTTCTCTGTTTTTTTTTTTTTCTTTGTTTGCTTTTTTTTTTTTTTTTTTAAAGTAAGTCAGTCTTGGTAAGCTGGTAGGCTGCAGTTAAACTGCAGAATTTTATTTCAGCCACTGTATTTAAGGAGCTGCTTCTACAACTATTTTAGAAACCTGTGCAAAAATGCCAGCATAGAGCAGGTGACAAAGAGAATATGAGAGGATATGCTATCACAAGAGAGTGTGCCAATGATTGCAGTGGTGTTGACTTATCACTTTGGGGTTTTTAAAATCGTCTGTTTGCACTAGTTTACTTTATTTTTACCCAACCAACTCTATAAAAAAAACACTGGTTGAAAATTGGTGCACTGGATGTTTGGGTAGGCTTTTAAAGGAGCAGTCTGACATTTTGGAAAATGTGATCCCTATTCAGATTACAATTTTGATATAAATGTCATTTTAGTTTCCGGTGCTGAGACAGGTCAAGCCAGGACGTGTTTAGACCAGGAGCAGGGGGTAACAGCTGCCCCAGTGAAAAAATATTCTCTCCCAAAATTCCAAAGATATGTGTTGAATGTCTTTTTTTTTTTTTTTTAAGGTGTAGAAATAGACAATTGAGGTATTGTGGCTTTATAGGAGCAGTTGTGTGTCAGCTTTTTCTTGACCAACAGCTGCTGGAATCTATGACTGCACACATCATCTCAGAAGCTTTCCCCTCATAAGCATATTCTTGACTAGTGTGCGTGGTAGCAAGACAAACCATATAAATAACACAGCTTTGAAGGAGCTGGAATACTTTTAAGTAGTATATTTAGTATATTTTGACGCAAATACTTTTGTAGTTTAAAAATTGAATGCATGACTTTCACTTGTAAGACAGTATTTCAACACTGGCATTGTTACTTTTACTTAAAGGTACAGTGTGTAGGATTTCGGGGGATATATTGGTGGAAATGGAATTTAATAGCCTATCATGAGTATTTATTTTTTTGTGTAATCATCTCATAATAAGAATGACTGTTTTCAATACTTAGAATGATATCTACTTTGAAAGCAGATCCTCGTTCATGGAGTTTGTCATGTTGCACTGAGGCCCAAAACAGGCAAACCAAATGGCTCCAGGTAGGGCCATTTAGATTTTGTGTTTTTGTGTTTCTACATTTTTATGTAAGCCACCATATCAGCCCCTCTGGGACCAGCCACACAGCAATGGAAAAACATTGATTTCTTGCATGAAACTACTTTATTCAGTCTTTTTACAAGTTTAAATCACAAGGTCAGTTTGTTTTGGAGAGGAAGGGATTTTGCTGATAATTCACCTCCTTAAAAACCTCCTGAATGTCTGGATCTTAACTTATCAGAGATGAAAGGTGAGCACACATTTGCACACGCTAGGCTTTTAGCTATTTTAATAGCCTGATCCGTTTATTTGAAGAGGTGGAGACCTCTATGGATAATACAGCTGCAATCCTCACCACCAGATGCCTCTTTACCCTTCACATTGCTCTTTTAAGTAACTGATCATAATACTTCTTCCTTCTTCCAATCTACTATGTGCTAAAATTAATATTGATCATCAAATTTGACTCTACATATGTCCTAAAATATATTTATTTGTAAAAAATAATATATTTAATTCAAAGATGTGTTCTTAATGCAACAGAGCTAATAAATAGTATCACATGTTGTTATTCGTAATCGGTTTCTTGTGTTTTATCAAGTGTATTTCTGTTCTATCCATTTGACATAAATATACCTCTTGTAATTATGAACGTCTGTATAAATCTGACTCTACCAGTGAATCAAAGTGTATGTTCTCTCAGGATGAAATGAACCCTCTAGTTTAACCAAACTGCATGTCTTTTCTAACCTTGGACTGCCATGTGATTAGCTTTTAATGTTTTATAATTAGTAGTACCAATGGCAAAGGAGTCAGCAGGGCAGAGGTGGGGTGGGTACGCCCTTGAGAGCAGGCCTTATGAATCAACGGCTGGCGATAAATGGACTGGATCATTACTGAATCAAGTGATCTGCAGAATAATCTATTGATTTTCTGGTCTTTCTTACTTCTTTATTATTCTGTATCACAGTATTGCAACATCAGGAGGAACCCACTGATGGATGGGATGCTTGGACCTCTGCAGTGACCGGTTGGGGGGGCGGGTCGCCGAAGAACGTAGTACATATTACACATTCCATGGTACTGGGCATAAAATGTCTACAGTGACACATAGATTTATACTTCATAAGGTGCGCTTTCTTAAAATTTACCACTGACATTCGTAACTATATACGGAGCATCAGTGTTTCTGGGTGAGGCATCATGCCAATGTTTGAAGTGGAAGGAGAACTGGTGGAAGACTTTATAACAACATACAGGCACAGATAATAAGAGACGAGTGTGAAGTGTGAACAAGCCCTACAATATTTATTCAACAGACTTTTTTAGTTGAATTCATTCAAATCTAATAGTGGCAGGTGTTAAAGGGTATCTATTCATAGAGAAGAGTCAAAATGCCATTGAAAACCTTTAATCCCCCCTAAAAAAAGCATGAGGTATCATTTAAAATTATTCAGCCTAACCTTGTATTTCTGTAAATTGGCCCTTTTTTGTGATCAAATGCAGCACAAAAGTATAGATGGGACTATGATAAGGATGAGATGGTGGTGTGATTATAATATGACAACTCAATTAACAAATTTTCTAAATGTATTGGAGGGATACCAAGCAGTAGGTCACAATCTTTGAATACAAGGAAGGTAGAGATTAAAGCACTATCTACCTTGTTAGTTGACTTTCCTATCGATCCCCTCGATTCTTTATTATGTACAACAGGACACATCACAAAACTGCTAATTGGCAATAATCTGTTCGTCGATAGTTCACAAGACTGCAGAATTTAGATAAGGAAAGTTCAAGTTTAAAATACATTATCACAGCCCCACTGTTCCTATGGGCTTTGCTCCTGGAATACCTTCAAGGAGTCTCATGCTCAGAATATTTTACAGTAAATTATTGATGTATGGTAGGTGGTAGGAAAGGTGAGAGAGAAGGAAAACAAAGAGAGGAGGTGACATTAGTGTTTTGCCAATAGGAAAGAAAAAGTTTAAATGGACTCTGGAAAATAGTAGGTGATAATTGTAAAACATAGACACATACAGAAGTGAAATCCTTGTGAAGTTATTGTGGACAACATCTTTATAGTTGTAAACGATAAAAAAATAATTATTCAATTATTCCACAAAAATCATCACATAAACTGCAAATTACTAATGTTTGATTAATCTCATGCAAACCATGATTAGACCTGACCCTAACTTTAAACATGCTCTAATTATATGTTTATAATAAAAATGTATCAAATGACTATGTGTATGACTATGACTATGTGTAATGTAAAAGCGGTTGCTCGTTTTGTAGTAGGGCCTAAACGCCCTCTAAATCACAGCTATTGCATTATGCCTGTAGTTATGCTTCTCATAGACAATAAATACGGATCCACTGTAACTTCTGAAGTAAAGTTGGGTGTGCAGGTTCCAGTTTTCTCTGTAGGGAGTCCTGTCTGTAGCATAGGTTTGTAACCATGAAAAATTAATACAATAACTCAAAAAATCCATTTGAATTCAGATGAATTAAACCCTACTGTATGTAAGGTAGTGCGCCTGAGTAACACAACATGGTGTTTAATAGACCACCATTTTGGTTAAATAGGCTGAACGTCTTGCAACATTTTGTCAGGGCTGAACACAACCCTGGATAGTAAACTAGAAGTATAAGCTACCCCATCATTTAATAAAATAGCCTTGAAATAAAACAAAACAAAACCAACAACAACAAATAAACAAAACAACTACCCCCAACCCAATTGCCCCAAAACCCTAAATCTAAAAATAAAACAAGCACTTTCACACACATCTATAGCCTACATTACATGGGCTACATCTAACAACTAGCCTACAACTCCCATAAGGCCCTGACAGGAAATGGAAGCTGTTTCAGTTGCTTCGTTTTAAAAACTGTTTATATTTCACAGGTATCTATTTCTCATGTGTCCATTTTTAGAAAGACAGATGATGATGTTGATGATAATGATGATGATGATGACAGAAAATGCCATGGAAAACCCGGATGCACGTGAAACAGAAGCTAGCTAGGAAAGGGGCGGGGCTTCTCTCGTGCTCAGTCCTTACCTGAAGACATAACGGGCTGCTACCTGCTTGCGAGCTGCGAAAATACGTCAACGGAGTGACCGGTGGAGAAAAGCGAGAAATACGCCGGTCCAGGGATACGTTTTTTTGTATCACCTGGAGTTGCATACCGAGTTACAAACAACAGCTGGTCAGACCGAGGAGTCAGTTTGGATGCGCAATGCTAACTAACAGTAAGTACCGTAAACTAGCTAAAGCAGTTTGTTAGCAAACATGCAAGTTACAACAGCTTGACTGGTGAGGGCATTAGTGTTCTTCCAACAGTGCTAAACAGCAGACACGGTTGTTAAGTTATTGTTTAGGACTGTATGCTGAACGGTTTAATGTTTTTTATCTAAAGCTAAACGAGAGCAACCTTTTTTAGGGTTTGAAGACTTTTGGGGCTTAGACCTGTTCCATGTAGGGGGTCCGGGGGAATGGTCTACTGCCTTTTTTTGTGGATAAACAGGCTCAGATTTGTACTTTTTAAAAATGCACTGTTGCAGTGATATTCATCTTACGGCCTGTTCGCCACATTTGGCCCCCGATAGACAGCTGGGTGTCCCCCAACCATTTTGTCAGTCAAAATACAAATGAATTCATTCAGGCTGAGAATTATTTTTGTACTTTTAGAGTTCATAAGGTGCCAGAGTACATAAAACAGTATTAAAAAAAACTTTTTTATTACAAAGAGTGCCAGTTCCCCCGCACCCTCCAACAGAGGTCCTCACTAAGTCCTGAATTTCCTGATTTTTTTAAAATGTCTTAAAATCATAGAATTGCTCTATCCTATACACGACCAAAATCCCATAAATGTCTTAAAATCACAGAAACGCCCTAAAATCAGAGAAATCCCTCCAAATCCTAGAAATGTCCTCAAATTCTAGTAACGTCTTAAAATCCTAGAAATGTGCTAAAACCCTAGAGACATGCTAAAACATGAGAAATGACCCAAAATCCTAGCGTCCTAAATCTAAGGAATGCCCTAAAATACTACAAATGTCATAAACTACTAGAAATTTCCTAAAATCATTGAAATGTGTTAAAAAGCTAGAAATGTCCTGGAATCTGAGAAGTGTCCTAAAATCCTAGAAATGTCTTAAAAATCCAAGAAATGTCCTAAAATCCTAGAAATGTCCTAAGATCCCAGAAATATGTATTCGGCTGCTGTGACTGGCCCCTGGCACCCTACTTAAGTGACAATGACCAATCAGCTAATGCTTGCTATGTGTCATTTTCCTACTGGCAGACAGGTGTCCATACCTGTCACTACCTGGGCAGCAGACACAGACAATATGGGTGTTTTAGTTAATTTAAATGGGAAACTCCACACCCTTTGCTCGGTTACTTTACGCAATGTACTAAGTGATCAATGGTGATATATTAAACAAATCTAGCTTTGCTTAGCTTTATCAATAGAAAACAACTCTTAAATAAAATACAGTAATATAGTAAACTGTTTGACAAGCTGTCAGTTGAGACAGAGACCACCACTGGATTCCAGTCCAGGTTTTCCAAGCGACACCTGCTAACCGAGAAATTCAATTAAGGGCTCCTCTTCCCACTTGGAGCAGGTCTCCAGGGCAGATCTTCCGGGCGACTCGCCCTGTAAGAAATTAGAAAATGCTACAATAAAATCCGAAAAACTGGAAAAAATGTGGCAACTTTATTAATGAAAGCGCTCGCGCTATCCACCGTAAACATACACGTCCCTTTAGTTGGAAGTCACCGAAAGACAGCGAAGTACCTCAGGTAAGAGTTTTCCTTTTCCTCTCAACTACTGCCAATGCTCATTTCATTTCCAAAACACATCATTCTCTGCAGAAAGCGACATCTAAAGTGTCCTTCGCTGCAGCAGTGACACCGGAAACGAACATTATTAAGCAGTTTTAAACAGTTAAAAAATGCCACCAAAGGACAGAGACTTGGCGTGAGGACTTGTCGGTAAACACGGTGTAACTGTCGGCGATGCAGCAGCAGCAGCGCCGACAGCAGCAGCAGGTCTGGAGCGACTCACACAGTCTGTTAGTGAGCCTACTTTGGCTTTGACAATACCGGCGAGAGGATCAGCCTTTTCTAAAACTTAGTTAATTCACACAAAAGCCGCAAGAGACCGGATGAAAACTGCAGGCGAACAAACCGCCAGCCCCCCTCGCAAAGTTTAGACAGATAACTTTTTCCCTCAGTTCCTACTTTCACGCAAGGCGAGCTCTCCCAAAATATAAAGCATAGAAGAGACAGCGTGGAAACAGGACTGATTTGAGGTATTTTATTATTTATTCATCAGCTGAAACCTACATAATTACTGAGCGCTGCGATTCTCCAAAAGCGACAAAAATGAGCGACTTTTGTGTGCGACTTCAGTGTGTGCCGAAAGTGCCGGTTTTTGCCGAGAAAAACTTAGTGAAACTCCTCTGGTTGCCCCTAAACAGGTAGTAGCCTTCACACAGTATCATTTACCGTAAATAGAGGAACTACTATAAATGCAATCAATATTCAAAGCCTGAAATGCGGAAGTTCTGCTGTTGAAGATTGTCTGTTGATGAAAATCTATTTTGCCCTTTCTTGTATGTTTACTAGGATAATTGGGGCTGTGGTGTCAGATAGTAGCCAAAAGTGTAACGTGCTAAATGCATGACTTCATCAAAAAATTCTTCACTAATTATTTGGCATATTGTACAAAAATATAGTTAAACACCAACATACATATCACATCATTTTTTAAAACAGATTTCATAACCTGATCATTAGCCCAAAATGTGTCAGCTATTGGCAGGTTATACACCTCTCTGACACCACACAGACTCTCACAGACATGCACACACACGCACACACACACACACACACACACACACACACACACACACTGTATTTGTTTTGGTAAATAAGATTTTTCTGCAGTTCCTGCTCTTAGTGGCTCTAAGGCAGGTTTTCTGACTTCCACCTACTGTAGAGCAAACAATCAGTTTCAAACACCGTATGTAACCTGCGTGTTTGGTTAGCTGTGATCTCTACAAAACGCCACTTTGATGTGAGGTTTAATTTAACACGCTTTCGTAAAGGGTCACTGTTAGTTCTCTCGTGAATTTATAAATGTGTGTGCTGTGTGCTTGCCACTGTGTTTGTTATTATTCTCAGAGATGACGATGAGGACAGGAATAGATCACTGGCACTTTAAACCCAGAGTTCTCATATTCTCGCCGGATCTTTCTCCTTTGCTAATTATTGTGTTGTTTTCAGAGCAAATATGTCATATCCATGGCGACCAGGCAGGTTTATTGTCTCTCCCGTGCAATAGCTCACAAAAGTAATTAATTATCCCTTTTTTTCTCTTTCTCTCCTGTCTTTGGTTAAACAGATCATTCATGGAAAGCCATCTTCTATATTAAAAATGCCACTGCTAGTACAACACAAGGTAAACATTTAAGTTCTTTTTTTTTCTTTCAATTTTACAGTTTTGATGTCCCTTTTTGTGCTTTGACTTTCTCTCACTAATCACTTGTAGATTAAATAAATGTCTAATGTAAAAAGATGCATTATGCGCACACTGTGTGCTTTTGATGTATTTTCCATAATACCCTCATAATGCAGCAGCTGTGCAGCCTAACTGTTGCAGATGTATTCACGCATGCAAAGCAAGCACACACTTGACACTTAAACAGGCAAGCTTAAAAACACATGTTTAGACATGAAATCAGCTTGCATTTGTATGTTTTGAATAGCAAGCATCAGCCAGACTAAAGATAAGTTTACTTTAGTGGTGTCTTTATTTTATGAGGTCACCAAAAATAATAGCCAACAGCAGGTGACACTACAATAGTTCACCTCAGTGCATTGCAGGGGTATTGTACATGTGTTTTCATACAGCCTGTCCAAATAGGGCTGTAAAGTGATCAGTTGAAGCAGTCTCCAGCTCTTCATCCTGTGTGCTCCCTCAGTGTAACTCTGGAATGTGACGGCATGTGTCTGCTGTCCAAAGGTCCATCTCTAGCTGGACACCAGCCAGCCTTCACTGTCAGACTGGTGGTACAGGTTCTCATCTCTCTTCGGCATTGATGAGACAGTGCAATATCCATCTGTCAAACATACTGCCCTTCTTCTCTACCTCTCTTTCGCTTGCTCTCTGCCTTGCTTCTTTCATAGTTTTTTATCGTCACTAAAGGTGAAAGTAGAGCAGGGTAAATTTGCTGAGCTAAGAAGGCAGAGATGCTTTTTGTCCATTTGTGCTTTTTTAATTGTGAGTCGGTTTGTGTGTGTATTTCTGTATTTATGAATGTGGTCTGTTAGGCCTTTCGATTGGGTCTCTCTCTCTCTCTCTCTCTCTCTCTCTCTCACTAAAATGGTACTTGAATTGTTGCCTGTAGTGCTGTGCTTCTGGTTCATTCGACTATTTGAGGATCTCATTGGTTAATCAGTGTGCGGTGCCTCCAACATTCTTATTTCCTGCAGCCCTATCAGTCAGTGAAATGCCTCATGTCTCATAAGTACCCATCTGCATCTGTCAAGGGGTGTGTAGAATTAAACCCATGTGTATTCCTTTTCTGTTTGACCTTGGCTGTGGACCTCAGGTCTTTGATGTCAAATAAGCGTCAGTAATCCCAGGCGGCATTTGACAGGCTTCAGGAGCCATTACTTTTGTTTCTCGGCACATAAGCTTTATCAATTGCCCTCAGTGTAATGATTTTGTATACAAATTCACACTACCGCAACCATAGTGTTTTGCCTTGTAAAAATATACTGCCTTCAACACGCACCGTTATACCAGCACAAATGGCACACATGTTTTTTTAATCATCATTATTGTTTTTATTTTAGTGCTAAGGAAATGTCCTTTTTGCATGCTTGATCAGCCAGTAGAGAAATCCAATATAATGGAGGTTCAAGGTGAATTGCATCCCGTGCATTTCCCCCCTTCGACTGAAGGAATATTCCAGAGCAAAATAAACAAATCACACAGACAACAGTAATATAGGGTTGATTTTGAAGGCATGAAATAAGTATCGATTAAATCCTGCAGTTCATAGATGAAAATGGCCTTTTTGGTAATTTGTCCTGGGTCCTTTCAATACGATGGAGAAAAAGAGAGAGGCACGGACAGGAGGAGAGAAAGAGGCTGCAGAATAGGTGGAGAGGAAGAATAGAGGGAGGAATTAGACAAGTGAACAGAGAGAAAGACAGAGAAGAGCTTTTACAGAGTTGAGAAAGGGACATGCTGCCCCTTTCCGAGCTCATTATCATTCTTAATAAGTCTTAAGGAAAGAAGGAGCATTGAGTGTAAATGCACGGTAATCCTTACACTGGCCAAGGTTAGTAGGGACGTCAGCACATGCGCACCGTTCCCAGCTGGCCACTTTGGGACAGGGAGGGGACCAGAGGAGCATAGTTAAGGATAGATGTTCAAGGAGAAAGTGAGGACGTTTAGACACTGTATAAAGGTTAGGTCCTTTCCCCCAGCCTGTAGCTTTTCAGTGCCTGCACCACCTGGCATTTAGTGGGTAAACAGTTCTGCACCAGACTAAAAACAGCCGTATTTGCAATAAGACCTAGTGAAGACTGTAATAATTCAGAGGCAGAATTGAACAAGAATTGACAGGCGAGAAGTACAAAGCTTGATTAAAAATCGAAATAGGACAGTTTTGCCTTTGGCACCATTCACCACAAGGGATTCAGTCCTGTACTCAAAGTAACTGTTGGCTGCAGTACATGCCTAATTCACTGTTCTTTGGGTGTGGTCCAAAAACAAGCATTAAGATGAATTGGATGAACTGGTGACCAATTAACTCATTTGACAAATTGCCAGCCACTTGTAGTGGTTGTTCAACCATGTTCCTTTAATGGAAATCCAATGCAGTATATATTTATATACTATACTAAGCTCACAGTCCAGTATTGTCTCACCTTATGCATTCTATAAAGTGTTAGTAATATTAATATTAGAATATTCCTGTTAATTAATCAAATCAGATGTGAGACATGTTCAGCACATAAATCTTGGTCCACAGTTAAACCACAGCAAAAGGCCACTTTTATACTTCCAGTAATAAGCACAGTGAGTGGATTTTGCTGTCACATTGTCTTATCTTGGGTCAGTTTTAAGCCTTGTTTCAAAATTAACATATTGTAGTTTAGGCGTCTATGATAGTTGAGTGTAAAACTGTATACACATTTAATAAATGATAAAAGTACACATCCTTGAGTAACAATACCACATTTGTTAGATATGGAGTCAGATTTTTGTATTTACTGAAATGTAGCATACTTGAAAAGCATGTTGACTACTTGTGATGGAAGTTCTTCGCAGCATATAAAACTGTATGTAAAAAAAATTAAAATAATTTATTTTCCTCAGCACACTTCACTCCTCAACATAACTGCTCAAGAATATTTTGCTAGTAATATTAATTTAAGATGGGAATCTTTGGAAATCTCGAAATTTGGTTAAATTGCGATTCTTTGTGATACAAATTGATTTGGAATTGATTCGTGATTTAACAAATGATTCTTGATTTCAAAATTAATTTTTGATTCAGTGAATAGAAATGCCCTCTTCTTTCTTGCTCTTACTCCAGTGCAATGTGTGTCAAACGTAACATGTTTGAAGTCTAATGATCTGCAATATGAAATGGTCTTGATAAGGGATGTTATTATACATGGACTTTTCTTAAAATATCAACAAAAAATGTCTCTGCCGTCATGAGATTGTGACAAAATCTACCACAATATTACTTGGCTATTTTGGCAGTATAGATGACATCTATTATCTCTTCTTGTTGAAAATTGTCAGGGCTTGACATCAACACTTTCCCAGGGCAAAGGAAGCTCTGTTTGGTCAGGTGGAATTTCTCATACAATTGTCCGAGCGGATAAGCAAAAAATAAATGTGATGTAATGTGTATTGCTGAAGCAGATCTTTTCCAACTGAGCTACGTGTATGATTCTTTTTTTAACCACCAAATGTAGGACAGGACTGATGAGAAAAGACATTCTGGACATGGTTGAAGTTACCTCAGAGGTTGATGATATCATATCCAACATGATGTTAAATTTCTCTCGGATGCTCTGTGTGAGACTTTATGATGCTCAGAAACTAACTGTGTTGCAATTTCTATAAAGTCTCCGGTGTAATAGCATCCCATTAAGAAGCATTGTAAAATAAACAAGAAAATACCCAAAGTATACATCAGATTTGTTATTTAGTAAAGGACATTTTTAAGCCATTATTTTTCTTTTGGGTAGTAAAGCAAATTCTCATCTTCTCATCAGACTGTTGTCTCCAAGCCTAGATGATCTCAGCCTACTGCTACCAACTTAGCCCAATGATATCTGGTGATTCAATCAAATGTGTATATATGTCCAGATAAGACAAAGCTGGCCAATGGGTTATTGGATGGAGGCAGACATTCTCAGGTTCATTAGAGGAATCTATAAAACAAACATTTGATTAACAAAAAAGAAATGCATACAAACTTGTCAAAATAATAATCCAAACCATTCAAATTATATTGACATCTGCAGGATCTTTGGTGATCTATCTCCCAGAAAGGAGGGCCACCTTGACGTTCTGAGAAGAACCCATATGTGCCAGTCTGGTCGTTTGGCATACGCAACTAGTAGCCGACTGGAATTACTATTTAGCGAGTAAAGCTAGCAGGCGGAAGCAATTTGCTTATCTGCAAATGCCTGGGAAGTGTGTGTTTAGTAATGTATGGCTGTATAGACCCATTTTAAGATACTTAAAGTCATGGAATGGAGTATAATATAATGAAAAAGTTATTTGAAAGTTTGGAAAATTCATGGGTAGAAATGTGTGGGAACCCTGGACTTGGTTTTAAAATTTTATGATCCACCAACTATATTTACTGTTGGAAGAAAATCTGTTCCCTGGCCTTTTCTCCAGCTTTATACTGTTGGTGCATTTGAATCTTGATAATGACTCCGTGGATCCCTTTGGGAATATTTTGGCTTAATTGTCTAAGAAAGGCACAACAGTCAAATAAGCAAATGAAATTGGAGCTGATGGTATAGAGTGGGGGTGCCCTTTTGTCTTGCTGAGTGTAATGCCATCTCTGTGTCTTTCTGTCATGTAAGGATGATTTACCCAGAGACAGATGTTCTCAGACCTTTGCTCATGAACCTGCACTGTTTTGTTCTATTTTTTGCCCTTTTAAAGGTTAAGGAGTGAAACATGTCAGCCTCTTTTGATTGCTGTGGTGCTGAGTGTTGTATTCTGCTGTTAAGTGAGTCCAGAGCAGGTATACTCAACTTGCTTTGGGGGCCACTTTTGTAAAGGCCAGGGGCCAGTCGCAGCAGACCCATACATGTTTCTGGGATTTTAGGACATTTCTAGGATTTTAGGACATTTCTACAATTTTATGGCATTTTTAGAATTTTAGGACATTTCTAGGATTTTTTAGAATTTGAGGACATTTCTAGGATTTTAGGAAATTTCTCAGATTTTTGGCTGTTTCTAGGATTTTGGAACATGAGGGACCTGGCATCCTATCAGGGGGCCAGATTTGGCCCGTGGGCTGTAAGTTGAGTGTCGCAGTTTAGAGGCTGAAAGCACTGGAGATGTTTTTAGAGCCTTTCTTCACCATTCTCCTCATCCCTCTGCATTTTGTTTGGCAACCTGCTCCATTTCTGCCCCCTCCCCCCCACCACCAACCCACCACCAACCCTTCACCCCCCTCCAGGGAGCCTTGGGAGGCAGAGAGCCATCACCATGGTGATCTGAACACAGATCCCCCACACACCGGTCCATTGTGACTGGCATGCGTGGAGGTGAGAGGGAACAAAATGTCACAGCAACAGGTTTTTTTGTGTTTTTGTTTTTGCCTCAATTCTCGGTGGGGCTGTGCTCAGATCCATGCGCTCAGTTACACTGGAGGGACAGCTGGAGAGACTGTGGGAGTTAGGGAAACAAGTTTATTGCAGAAATGAATACAGTGACAAGGAAATGGACTGTAAATACTAATAAGCCCTTGTTTTTGTTTTCCTTTTTTTGTCTGTGGTTGTGTTTAGCATCGGGGCAAAAACACAAAGAAGTGTCACGAGGGAGTGTTATTGTTATTATCTGATTAAAAGTGTGTGCAAATTTACCAAATAGGCATAGCCCAAAGTTAAACAAAACCGGCAGGGTTTTTAATAATTTAATGGCTTTTTAGTTTTTATGGTTTGAATCACACAATATTAATTCAATCAGCATATGAGTTTTTGTAAATAGGAAGATATTTCCCAATGATAAGTTAGTTTAATTTGGCTGAAATTGTATGCAGTATGCTTAACAACATTGATAAATTATACATGGAAAAACAAACAAACCTTTTTCTGTTGTCATATAACCAGCTGTCTCAGTAAAGAAACTGTGTCCACTTACCGTTATTTTTCCGAGCATCTTCTTTCAATTGTTCCCAACGTAAAGAGAGCATATGCGACCACACAGAGAAATAGCGCTGCACCAAACATCTTTTTACAGACCGTTCTGGCTTTTTTATGCGGCTTCTTGCTGAAAGTCTCTGAACTTTTCAGAAAGGTGCTGGTGTTGTCACTGCCACTCCTTTAGTTACTGTCAAGCTGCAACCTCCAAGGCTTAAAAAAAAAAGAAAAAAAAGAAGAAGAAATCAAAGTGGAAGTGCCAAAAACTACAGTTCTTTAAATGGCCTCTTGAGGCTGGCTCCAGAAGCCAGTTAAGCCCCATAGTCACCCATGTTAAAGTGTCCAACTTTACAGCAGAAATAAACATGTTTACAGCCAGGCACAAGGAAATGGTTTTGGTCCTTAAAGATAAATTTCCCCTTCATGACAACTGTACAGGGGTTGCAGTTTTATTTAAATCACCTGTTAACATTTTATTAAGGCTTAAAGTTCTGCATAATTAAGGATGGGCTGCTTTGAGTGACGGGCTGTCTCTGCCTTGGCTTCTCACTCAGATCCGCTCTCCTCCACAGCGCCACCCTCTTGCCCAAATATGGTCACTTTTGGCTCCAAAAAAACAATATGGTGATGGCTTAAATATCAAACGCAAGGTTTCAAAACTGGAGTCCTCAAACGGATGGGTGACGTCACAGTAGCTACATTCATTACTTTTGCAGTCTATAGCTACTGTATGATATGTCAGTCAGAAACTCTCACAACAAAGACAGAAAAGCATGGAAACAGATCATTTGAACGCTGAATGTTGCTGGTGAGTGTTGTGCTTTTATCACTATACACGTTGTAAGCTCGTTTTAAACTGTGTTCAACCCTCTGTTAATGTAGCGATATGTTAGCTTTCTAGCTAATATTAGTGTCAAGATATTGCTGTCATAGACACATATCCACATGTTGCATGTCACTAACATAAAGCGCTGGGCTCGCTTTTTTAAAAATAAAATCTTGGATTAAACGCCCCTCAGTGCCCTCCTATTGCTTTTTTTTGCGGAAAAAAAAGAAAGAAAAAACATATGCCCTAACTGGAATGCCTCCCATCTGCTAAACACAGAACGTAGTTTGTCCACAGAGGACAGCAGCAACAAATTTAAGGAGCCAACACTTTTCGACAACCCTCCTGTCTTGTCACAACTCAATAGAAGACAGCTCCCTGGAATGCTATCAAAATTATTAAATCTGAATACATAATATTTAATAACATAACCAAATGTATACAATTTAACTGGCAGCTTTGAGGTAGTTATGCTGTTGGCAGATTGGCCACCAGAAGACCCTTTTTCCCTCAGGGTCTAGCTTGCTCCATGCTTCCTAGTACTTCTGCCATACTGGCTTGTGATTAGCTTATGATGATGCCCTTCTAGCTCTCAGTTAGTGCTGACCCTTGACCTGTCTTGATCCAGGCAACATGCTATTGGTTGGAGGCCTTGGAGAGGGAAGGGGGCTTATAGATAATGTGGCATTGAAAAGGTGGAGCAGATTTTGCCCCTAACCCTGAAGAAGATGTGGGCTGTGTCCTATGACAGGTCCAGGGTTGCCCTCACTCCCAGAGGTTGAGAGGGAGGGTCAGCCAGTGCCAGCGGGCACAAGGGTGGCTTCAAACACAGAACTCTAACGTCTGGCATAATGCCTCGGCCTCCTGGCCTCTGCTCTGTGTAGGATATTACCCCATAGCTCCTAAATTGTAATGTATCAAAGTGACTGTCTTGTCTTATCTCAGTATTTCTATACATACATTTTATACATAATTTTTGTTTTGTTTTGGAGTTAGTTATGCAGTGTGTATACTGCATACATATGCGTTTACTCCCACAATAACCTGTTTTATTATGCAAGAACCAGAAGTCTCATTAATATTTGTTGATATGTAGCTATAGCAGTCAGGCCTTTTCGTGCCAAGTCTGTAAGAGTCTGCCATCTCCGCTCCCTGAGCAGATGCAAAGGTGCAGGTCCTGAGAGATCCTTTTATGTTTCGAGACCTCTCCTTGCTCCTTTGACTGCGACCTCAACCACAACACAGCTCCGTCTCAATCAGCTCTTTGCTGTAATCCCACTTCAGAATTCCTCTTGGCTAAGGGAGTAAATAAATTTTTCAGCGTTTATTAGAATACAGCTTGCCAGAAGGGACTCCTCTCTCCTCTCCTATAGCTGCTCCAGTAATTAGCAAATTGATTAGGAGAACTTCAACACACCTCCTTGGCTCTTATCTCCCCATTCTAGGACAATATTGCTGTGCCATGGGACAGCGTAAATATTTTAAGGGAAACCCTCAGTGAATCTCATTAAATGGCTATGGGGCAGAGCAGCTGTCTCCTGCTGAAGGTCCCAGCCAATTTTCTAAACTATGATTAAAGAAAAGTTTTGGATTATTTAAACATGCCATGTCCTGTGGGTTTTTTTCAGTGTCACTGAAGACCTCTGTGATTCCCCCACCCCTCCGTGCCAGGACTGCTCCTTTCCCTTTGGATCTATTAGTTTGAAATCGTTTGGGTGATGACTCTTTGAAAGTGGTGGTCATTCTGGGATGCCGTGTTCAAAATGCAACAAAGACCTCTCTTTTATGCACAAATGCTAATTAAAATTTTTACCCCCCATCCCCAAGCTGCAGAGGGAAAGACTTGGTAGCAATTTGGCAGATAATCAAATTGCATTTTAAATGGAGCCGTTTAAAGATGACTAGGGTCTGCTCACAGGAAGACACAGTGGCACGAATTAAGCTCGAATAAGCTGCTATGTGCATAGAGGAACAATACAACAAAATACACATCACAATAGGAGACTGCATTTATGTAAATGGACAACATGCAATGTTTGATTTATGTTTTTATTTTAATTAGTTAAAAGGGACTCAGGTACACAGTCAGACTTGTTTTCTCCAAATGCATGCATGCAGGAATTCTGTTTTTCTTTTAATTATGATTTCCCTCTTGCTAAGTGGCATTTTTTTTCATTATCTGTCCTTACAATTTGACCAATTGAGGCAAAATGCTAATAAGACATGATTTGTTAGCAGTTGTGGTACCTTGCAAACGTTTTGTTCTTTAATTTTAGATTTTCAGCCTGACAGAAAAGGCAAACTGTGTGGAAAACGTTGTCAACAGCTATGTTTGTCTACAAAAATGTGCGCTTAGAAGCTGTCCCCCCACATTTGGTATACATCATTAAGTTCTTCGTGGCCCATCAAATTGTTTATTCACACGGCATTCCAGTACATATTAGTGACATCTCGTTAGCAGAAAACAGAAAACTGACACAAAAAATTTGGGGAACAGGCCTGAATTGTTTATCTTTCAGAATGAGTGGAAAGTGTGATTCTCATGAAATGATAGAATTGGATCAAACGTGCAGCTCCCAAAGCCTCTTTTATCCTCTCTCTTTGTGTCCCTGAAAAACTGAAAGCACCAAACGATCTGTTTAGTTTTCAACACCATTCTTACTCGGGGCACATTTCCTGTAAAGTTTAACATTCATCACAAGACCAGTACAGCCATCAGAACTGCTTCATGTCCATAAAACCCTATTATGGACAGCACAACAAGTGATGCTTGACTTGTAAGTTTAAAGGGTTCTTAATTGGCTGTGATTTGCTGGCTGTACAGCTCTGACTGTGGAAGTGGCATAATGATCCTCCTCTGATGATACATTACTTTTCTGGCAACTTAATGCACCTTAACGCTGCATGTATCTATCCTCTGTGTTGGCTTCATCTCTGCATCATAACAGGATGACATAACAATGGTTTTGACCTGCACACTGCAGGTTGCACTTGAGTAGATGTTATGTTGACCTCACCCACCTTCTGTATATACCCACATCCAGAGATAGTCCCTTGAGATCTTTTACAATGATTCCCCAAGGTAGTTTCTCTGTTTTTACTTTAGATTTGTGGTTAAAAGCGTCTGAATACATTTAGAGAACTATGAAACACTGAGGCAGTTCTGCCTTACAGCATTTGGTGCTCATTATTGAAGCATTTATCAGCCCAGTTGGCCAGGGGAAAAAGCTTCAAAATACCTATGATACTATTTGATTTTTCATTTTTGATTTTATGTAGGGATGCGTGATATTGGATTTTTTGCCTCTATCTAATATGTCGATATGTAACAACTCATTTGGTCAAATACTGATATAGATATTAGGGCTGCCCCTTGAAAGCTGTAGATTTGAATCATCAGAGACCCTCAGCCGACTGAGATTTTTTTAAGTAGAGCAGCTGTTATTTATTTTTTTATTGTTTTTGCTAGTCAGTGCGCTGTGCAGTGTAGTACTGGGGATTTTGGTCCCTAGATTTTGCTGTGGAGTGAGTGCCCTTGACTTTCGCTACTCTCCGAAACAGAAAGCTGCAGCAGCGGCACAGAGGAGGAGAAAGGAGAGACCTTCTGCTTATAAGCAGTGAATTTACAGCTCACAGCAAGTTAGTACAATGCAGTCTCTGGCTAGTGTTGGCAAAAAATGTTGTTGTACATTTTTGACCCGTCATTAGCGGAGTTAGCTTGTTTACTGTATTACATGATTGCCACTGTCACACTGAATGTCCTGCTGAGCCCTATTCAAAGTTTAAAACTTTGTATGATAAACAAAACAAACTGTCGCATATATTTGTATTAAATTGCCAATCCGATTTGACTGGCATAATTCTGAGTTGGTTACAGGCCTAATCACTATATCCTTTTTTTTATTATACCTTCTTTCCCGAATCATCTGATTGAATATACTTCTTTATCTGTATGCATGTAACCCGATTTATCTCTATTTTTAAATAATTTTTAATTTATTTACTTTAGGAATAAACAATGTTGGAATTTTTGCTGAAATCCAATATGGCTATGTATAGCAACTCATTTGGCTGATAACAGATACTAATATCGATACATCCACTTTTTTCCCACCTAATTTTATTGATTATCAAGTCTCCTGTTTAGCGGAATTAACATCATGTTATGCATACTCTTATCATGATGGCCCACCAGCAGATGGAGAAATTCAATACAATGCTTTTCAGTGTAGGTAATATTCATTCACTGTGCAAAGTGAGAAAAAAAACTTCAACTTAGGGTTTATGTATTGTACATGTCCAAAAAAAGGTTTGCCATATCAGCAGAAATCAGCACATTGGCTGATGACGAGCTGCTAACATTCTGCATTCCAAATTTTATAAGATTACCCTCAAAGACAGATGTGTCACTATCTGTGTTTTTTATTGTTTATGATGGAACATTATGACTTATTCCTTGCGTTTTAAATGTTAAATTGTTTCAGTTATGAAAGTAATTATTATGCTGAATAACCACTGAAATGAGATAAACACTGATAGTGTAATTTAACTGACTGAGCATTGTAGCATTCTAACTTCCATTTTAAATATTTTTTTATGCTGCATTGGGTTTGTGTAAAAATGTATTTTTCCTCTTTTTATACATTTTAATAAGCACAGCTTATTCTTTTTTCATAAAAGCACCGGAAAGGAGGAGGAATGCCTTTTCCTTTGAGTTGCTTTTATTATTGGAGCAACACAATCCCTGTCTTACCATGTTGATTGACAAATATTGTTGCAAAGTTAATGACACAAGAGGGATTTGATTGATCAAGTGGGTGACTGATCATAAAACTGTAGTCAATATTTGGCTGTAGCTTTATTTCCCGTCTGAACAACAATGTGGCAGGATGTCTGAGATGTATGGCTAGACACACAGCGCTGGCAAAACACATATTTACACTTCAGTCTCTCCTGAGCATGATGATGCTGCCTCTGTTTGCCATACAGTAAATAATATCCCATGATGCTAAAATGAACAGTCTTTGTGTATTTATTCAGTTGGAGCAAAGAGTGTTGGTTAAAGCTGACCAATTTTGGTGTAGTTGGGATGAAAATCTCCCTCTAATTACTGTACTGTGTGGATTCTTTAGTCCCAGTCCCCCTGCTGCAAATGATGGTATTAAAAGTCTCTTTTATTTATAGAAATAAAATTTTAGCTTCACAGACAATAGGCTAGTTCTGTTTTACGGTACAGCAGACTTTATCTTTTTAATAAAAATTCCTGACTTGGTGAAAGTTTAATTAATAAGGGACTTAAAGCTAGGGGAATGAGCAAGGGAGTTAGGTCTTTAAGGGGGTACTTATTTTTCCATCTGGGCTATCCTCCAAAAAAACTGTCAATTAGTGTGTTAAGCTGAAGAGACAAAAAACGTCATTAGTTCTTGCAAAAAGAATAATGGGTTTTAAAGGTTTTGCTTTAGAGGCAGGCCAAAGCACAAGAGTGAGTCTTATGTATTTTCATTCATTTCTTGCAATTATCAAAGTTTGAAGGAAGGCTTTATTGTTCTAAGGTGCATGATTGAGGAAGCAGACTCAGTGGGTTGTTTTTCTAAGTAACTGTGTACCCTAATTGTCTAAGATAAGACAAAGAAAATTAGTTGTATTTGGTGAAGTGAATCATACTGTGTAGAATATATGAATTTTCAATTTTGATAGTTTGCTATTAAGCAAGTAATATTATTGTTGTTGATGCTTTGGCTATACTTTTGGACCAGAATTTGTAGATGTTGTATTTGTGTGTGTAACTTTATAGCATTTAAGGTCAGATTATAAATTTCCAAGTAAATAAGGATGACTTGGTCTAATGGTGTTGCTATCAGTTTGTAGAAAATGTCGAGGCAACTGTTGAGTGCTTTATTTTTGATTAGTCGTCTTTATTTCCTGGTTTAACTTTTCACCGCAGAGTAGTTGTAATAATTAATATCATTATAGAAGAGGAAAGTTTCGAAATACATAATACTGCTCCTTGCTGGGCGTCACTGTTTATATTTTGATGGTGGTCAAAGGTTAGTGTGACCTCACGAAACATTTTTTTTTGGCCATAACTCAAGAATTCTTCTAATTATGACAAACCGTAACGCACATTTCTAATAGGATATAATGATGTGATAAGTGTTTTTTTTTTTATATACAAAAGTTTAAAGGTCACCTTCAGTGTGACATCATAATGTTCTGCAAAAACACTTTTCTGGTCATTACTCAGTGTCATATCTCAGTCCTTGCTACAGGGTCGGCATTAGCACGCTGCCTGTGGCGGGCGCTTTTCTTGGCAGAGGCATCTGGTAAAATAGATCAAAACAGTTAAAAAAAACCCCATAACATAAATAAATAAATACATAATAAACCACTAATACATGCATAATTGCCAAGTAAGATGACATGCTCTAGATTCTTCTTTTTTTAATTTTCATTTTATTTTTAGACATTTTTTCATGAAATTGTACAAACATTAAAAATAAACAGTTATCTCTGAATAGTTTGAAAAAACTGAATCAAATTGCTATAAAAATGTTTTCCAAATAATACGAAAATAAAGTCCTAAATTCAACAAAATGTGGTAGAAAATATAATTCAATTAGGTATTGGCAATAATCGCACATCGTTCATCCCTAGTTATTTTTACGTTTTTTTGTAACTTTAGGTGCTTTACACAACACAAAGGTAAGTATTATTATAGATCATCTATCAAGTATAGAGCCTTAATTATTGGATCCTGTGTTGTTGTTTTTTTAAACATTAATTCATACCAAGTTATAGTGTTGTGGCATAAATCGTTATCAAGCTCAGCGGTGTGGCTCTTTCTCATAAAAATGTAGGTGTCATTAAAGTGTTCACACTGTTCAGATCACATAGAGTGCAGAGTAAAATGTATTTCACCTTGAAGAAATACTTAGTAAATGTGATAAGGTAACCTGTAAATGAGCAGGGTCCTTTTTGTAATGAACTTCCTTCCTTGTAGATGGCCATTTGAAGGGTTTTTTATGCGGCCAGAAAGTGTGACAGTGGTGCTTAGATGGGGCTTACATAACTGGTCATAGTGCAAGAGGTTTCAGGCGCTGAGCCCAAAATATGTCATTGACTTGTGCCACACACAACAGGAGATGGCTTTTGCATCACAGTGTGAGTGCTAGTAAATGATTGGTTACAGGAGATTCTCCAATAAATTAATTGTTTCCACTTCATGGTTAAGTATGTGCTACTCTTCCAAATCGAGTGCTGGTACTTGGTTATTACACTTTAATAGCTCGCTTGCCAAACTAACGATATATTACTCCATGTGCTGGCTCAGATCAGAGAAGATGAATTGGCTATTAATTAGAGTTGCACTGAAAGGGCACAGGGGAGAGACTACTCATAGGCTTGCAATCAGTGTCAACGGGGGCCTTTTCTGACTAGGACAGCCGGGGCAGGCCCAGGTCACTGAGCGTTATCATGAAAACCACTGAATCTGCTGGAAGAAGCGGCATCAAACATGGCCACCATCTTGTTGAGTCAAACAAAGGACAAGGGAGTTTAACATCATGCAGCTGCAATTTCTTGTGATGATTTTAGTCAGGAGTGCGAACAGAATGGCAGAGATGCGTGGGAGGTTGTTTGGCTCTGTGAAGTTCCTTAACAAAAGCCTCACGTCCGAAGGACTTTGAATTAGAAAGTTATGGAGGAAATATTTGACGGGTAGAGATGATTTGTAGGGAATATTATTGTTTGGCTCACTTTTCTTGTGCAGCCTCTGAATTAGCCCTTTTATCACAATTAATTAAGCTTGCCTATAGGAGATGTTCCATCTTGAGCTCATCCACACAGGATAAATAAGTCAAAGCAGCAGGATATATGTCCTTTTATTGGCTGACTTGATCTCGGAAGCATCTGTAGTGGGGGGAAGCTGTCTCTGTGGTGCGACTTTGTGGAAGAGTCTTTGCCATCACTCACTTTGAATGCGTCTTTTATGACTCGTTTTGTTAAAAACCTCTTTTTTTAATGCAAGGTATCAGGAGTTATGGCCTGTCTATGCAAATTAGGAAATTTTGACAGTTTGTTATTCATGTCATCGCCTTTTTAAACACTTAAAGGCAATAAATTTCACTGTGACAGGCTGCTCCGAAATTGCCACTAAATATTATTAAATATTTTAACAAGTTCCTTGTAAATATGCCTTAAATGTTTGAACGATGGGCAGGAAGAAAAATGGCTTTGCATCAACTTATTAGAGGCTATAAAAGTGGCAGTGATTTATCACGGATGTGGAGCAACTCAGGCCATCTTTTTTTTGTTTTGCTTATTCTGTTAGCTTGCTTTGTCCTGATGTGCACATTAAAGAGAGAGGCATCATGTTAAAAGCCTGCAGCCTTTGTGAGCCTCACAAGTCATGAAAATGTTAGCAGCAAATATTGTTGTACCTGTGGTCCTTGAAAGACAGAGCAATATATGGCAACATCATTTAAAGTTTTAAAGCTTCTCGTACCCATTTACAGTTTTACATTTTGTGATATCACCGGCCGTAACGGAGTGTGTTTATCAAGAATTCTGGTTGATTTGACGTTGCACATATTTGGTTTGATATATGTCTGAGGTAAAAATGTTAACTAACTTAAAGCTATAACTAAAATTATAGCTTTTGTTTCACTCTTTAATTATTTTTAGCCACATTTAAATGACCTGGTTTTTAAGGCGCAAGGTAAAATCTTGATTTTCTTATGGCCATTTAAAGGAAACAAATTTTGTGCAAAAAGAAATGTTATCTGTCTTTGCATAGAAAAGTATCTGTAGCAGTGTCAAGCCTCTCTCCTGTGACTCTTCAGTATTCTCCAGCCTCAGCATGGCTGTGTTTGTAACAATGATGGCGTTGATTGATATAAATCTAAACAAGATTCTGTCAGTTGTCTGTCTGATGTGTAACTTCTTAATGTATAATAATAAGTTTCTCTCGTAATGCTAGTCTCTTTAATTACAAAGTCAAGCTACAAAGAGAAGCTGAAGTGTCTAAAAATAGTTTGAGATGTGACACAGTCTTGGGGCTTGTGGTGCACCTTTCCATCGGTTAGGGCTGGGAATTGAGCATCAGATCAGGGTCATTTAGAGTAACACGACTGTGTTCCAGAGGATTTATGTTTTACACTGGCAATATGCAGATTCCTTCATCAGCCACATTTCAGCTTTTAAATTCAGAAGTCAACTTTTTTTTCCTGACCAGCCTATCATTTTGTGACTTAAAGTGGTTTCTTAATTTATTGCACTTCAATTACGAGCAAGTTCAACTTCATGTTCTTTATTAACTCTTAGGAGAGGAAATGATGTCAGCCAGCACCCACATAGACAGAAAAAGGAAGGAAAGAAAGAAAAAAGCCCGACTTGGCACAAAATTTGCAAGACACAAAAACATAAAATGAAAACTCTGTCCCTATTAAAAAATGCTGAATGTGCAGTTACCTCAGTGGTTTTACTATATGGTCTCATAGTCACTGGAATGAAAGAGCTTTCAAAAAAGCCTGGTGCATATTTTTTATAACATGCATCTGCTCTAGTCATGCTTTCAGAGCAGTGCTGTTTTTTTTTTTCGTTATTTGCTTTATTTTGTTACTTATCTGCATAATTCACACATTTTGTGCAGGCCTGACTGTCACATGTAACCTATGTAACCTATGTATGTGTTAGAAGCTGCCTCCTGTTCTCAGTGTGCCAGAGCTGCACAGCAAGAACAAGGAGCAAAAAAAAGTCTGCACAACTGGGCCTTGTCATAAATCTAAGGATATGGCATTTATTTTGGATTTTGTTTATTTTTCGAAGTGCACATAACATTATCTACTTAATACTAGGGCTGAGTGGTCTCAGTATAATTTTCCTATATACTGTATATATAGAGAAAAAACATTTGCTAAATCCCCCATATGATTAAACCACCCATACCCCTGTAGAAGGGGAGCGGTAATGCACCTCAAACACCACTTTCCACTATTTACCTGAAGAAAGGAGAGGCAGCAGCAGTAGTAGAAAAAGAAGACAAGATCGACCACTTATGTGCTTGATAACGTTATAATGTAACAACAAGATCCAACAAGCTGATTAAGTTGTTTTAATATGATTGTTTCAACTACTGATAACAGCGCTGGGCTACCCCATGACTGAATTTACCACAAAACAGTAGCTTTAGTAAGTCTATAGTTGACTCATCTAATGCTGATGGTAAGTTAGCAAGTTGATGTGACTTGACTTGATCTGACTAAGTGGCTATGATATGATATGAAATAATGTAATTAACAGTATTGTAAAATAAAACTTTCATATATTTTCAAACATGACTTCTACCTCAGTCCCGCTAGATAGATTTTCATTTACAATAAATAACCCCACATTAATGTCATAAAAATCCATCTCAGGTTGTTGTTGTTGTTGTTGTTGTTGTTGTTACATATTTTTTTGATTGAGAAACGGCAGATACTAATACTGTGGCTGTAAAACTTGTGCAGAGGGTACTGATCACACTTAAGATGCTTGTTTTGTCTTTTTATTCTGTTTATATTGTTGCTAAAACACCTACTAAATGTAGGTGTTGAAATGCATTTTATATTCTTTTGACCAGAATGAAGATATCTTGAATCGACTTCAGATTTATTAAATGTTCTCTTGTTTGGCAATTTTTCATGTTACAATACATAATAGTTTAATCCACAATAAACTGTCTGGTGTCTTTAGCTTTTACTCAGGAGAAAAAAAAAATCAGTCTTAAAACTTATGAAAACTAATGATTTGACTTAATAGCGCTATAATTATCTTTCGACCAATATGAACATTTTTATTGTGATTACATTTTTTTACCATATTGCTAGCACTACTTGATATGACTTTATGCTCATTATTTATACTGCATCATTTTAGTTCTGGGATCAGATGGAAAGGGAGTGTTAGGATCACACCATCCCTTTTGCTTTCTAGACATCTTGATCTTTCATTGTGTTTGTTTGACGCTTATTATCATATTCGTCTCACAGCCTTTGCTCCTTGATGATTCTTTTGAGATATTTCGGTATAAAGAAGAAGCAGTCATGGGTCATGTAATCCACAGGCCTCTCGCTGTTTTCGTTGGAAGACACTACAGTATTCTACAAATCTCAGTGCTGTCTGTGCACATCACTCTTGCTGGTTAGTGTGACGTGACGGCTGCCATGTCAGCAACATGGCACATCTCTGTTCTCCCTCTGCGGAGCCCTCTGTGAGTTTTCCCTGGGGTTGGCAGAATACGAGTGCCCCCTTGTCTGACTGGCTATAACCTTGCCACCAGCTTGTGTGTGCGTGTGTGTGTTTTTTCCAACTCTAAAGACTTGAACAATGATGACTCAAGCCACGCAGAGTACACCTCAGGGAAAATACAGTGGAAATAAAAATAACAAGTGGATTTTTGACTGCAGTCAGATGTGAGAGGAGGCGCGCTGGCACTCGGCTAAAAGCCTGAGCAGATTCTGCCCCCCCAGTTCATTAGATTAGGCTGTCTCGTGTTCAGGAAGTGCTGAAAGGCACTGCAGATTGTATCTGCACGAAATGCTGTCCTTACGTCCAGAGACAGTTGCCAGTCCCAGTCTTTGAAATTCCAAAGTAGTTCTCAATCCAGTTAAGGACTGATTTTGTGGTTGTCTCTTTGTGGCCCTCCTGCTGAGGGTTCTTATTAGAAGGGTTAAGTATGAGGATGCCTGTGTTGGTATTTCTGCGGCTGCTCATCTGCGCACCGCACATGAATTTCTCTAAATTATTTATTTTCCTGACACCACCATATGGTGCTGTAACTTGTTTGTCTTGGAGCATACTGGAGAAATGCAAGACCCAGACTGGATTACTTCTTGTGTGTATACATGGGAGACCCTCTTCAAACAATGCCTGTTTTTTGTTATTTCTTTTGCTGGGTGGGCTCTGTTGATGCAATTCTGCGCAATCCTCAACAAGAGTTCTCCTCTCATCTACTTGAGAGCAAAAAGATAATAAACATAATTGGGCCAAAATGTAGAGATGTTTCAAAGAGATGCACAGAGGCCGTTACCGTGGGTCTGCAGTCGATGGGGCAACTGAACAAGAAGCTTGAAGGGCCCTGGAAAAATGGGGTCCTGATCTTTTTTGAAATGCCACAATTAATTGCTATGCGTTGTCCCCAATGCATGGATGATTAAATGTGCTCCTAAACTGCCCTGATTTGTGGGGGCACCTTGCCGATTTTATTTGCCACTGTTAACATTTTCATTCCTGCATTATGCATGGTGCTGTGGGGCAAGGAAGTGCTGCAAACAAATGGCCTGAGGGATCGGCGTAAACACAGCGTGCCATCAGGGGGAGAAGACTAACAGTTCAGCGCCGCCTCCCTCAGCCAGTCTTCTTCTGACAAACTAGACAGCCCCTCTGCAGCTTGACTGTAGCTTAGCAGAGCAGTACAGTGTGGTTATCAGTGTCAGTTAGCTCTAGGTAGTCAAAAAAAGTTGACTGTAAATTAGCGGGTATATATGGAGAATATAAGGACCGGGTTGGGATTTCATAAAATGCAATATGCTCATCTGTATCTGTATTAATCAGCAATGAATGCATGTCTGGTGGAATATTTCTATCCAACTAATTGAATTTGATCCCCCCCCCTTCAGCATGTATAGGCTGAGGTCACTTTCACTAGTTAATTCTGACAGCCAAAGCAATGTGGTGCTGGTTCCTTTGTGTTTAGGGATTTTAATTCTTCATTGCAATAATCAGTGACTGATGGGAGCCCTAGTGCTTTATGAAGGCATGCCAAATGACATGTGCTCCCTTTTGAACATGAAACACTCGGAGTAGAAATATGAATTTTCACATTAGAGACACACTAACTCTCTGATTAGGATTTACTTGATCTGGGATCTTGGCTGTTAGAAGTGCAACGCTGTGCACATGGCCTGCCCGAGTTGTCAGCTGTCATGGCATTGGCCCAGAGCCTTACAGTTGGCAGATCTCCACCCTCTCACCTCAGGCTGACAATGCAAATACAGGCAAACGATGTGTAGCCACTGGACAGCTCTGTATACATGCAGGTAATTTCATATGGATAGAAAAAAACAACAAAAAAACTGGGTCTGATGCACGTTGAACATCAAAGTGATAGTCCTTTTCACAATGATAGTCTGCTGTTTTGACAGTGGCGTCAGTTCTTCAATTTAAGTCAAAAACCAGTCCATGCTCTTAAGTTCTTGCCCGTGTATGCATTTTTTTCCCCAGCCTCTTGCCATCACAGCGCTCTGAATGGCATTAACAGTAACTAATGCACTAGGCAATGGAAAGAGGGCAGATATTGTATTTTATGGCCTGACCTTTGAGGCATTATTATTTTTTTGATGAATAACTGTTTACTCTGAATGCGGGCATTAAACAAGTTTCCTCAAGGTTTTGCAGTCATTGCCCCTGACACAAATGGCAAAACAAAAACATCTCATCCTGTTCACAGGCAAAGTGAAGCGTGCTGTCAGCGGATATGGAAAGTCTGTTTTAGTGGACTGGAGAGTAGTGTTAAATAGGTGGCAACCAGTTCATTAGGATGCCTTTCAGAGCATGAAAAATGACCTTTTCCCTTGTAATTGTAGTCTGAGTTCATAGATAGTTGACTGGAACCGGAGCATACTGTTCGTTGACAAGGATCACTGGAAACAATTAGTATTGCATCTCACCAGTCGGTCCGCAGGCAGCTCCCAGTTACCACTTTTTAACACCTTCCTGCTTAAATGCCAGTCTGATCTGATTATAAGTGACAAATAAGTTAAACAAATAAAAAAACATACACATACATTATTTAATACATCTAACGGAATGAACTGGATCTAATACTTCATGTGTGCCTCATGTAGCGTAGTATGTCTTAAAAATTCTGGTGAAAAACAGTCCAAAGTATAACAAAGTGAATATTTTCATGCAATGTATCTCCGGATATCCTGCACTCTAAGTGTATTTACATTTATAATTACCTGTACGTTGTTTTTTTTAATTAAAAAAAAAAGATATTTAGAATCCTTCATGAATGACAATTTATCATGTAAAGTTTGCCTTAAAGTGTTCAAAATTTTAAATGTATCAGTTGTCGCAAAATGATTAGACTTAATATTACATGGTTAGAGCCAGCACCTGACGTGGCGTGTTGGTATGGCACTTAATGTAAATATTTACTAATCAGTAAAATGTAAAGGCATCATTAATGATCTAAATATGATTATAAATGGTAGACCTACTAACATACCAAATACATACATAAAACACAAATATCTGTTTTTAATCATGATCACCTGAAGGGGAGACATTTAGTTGATATGCTTTAAAATTGATAATTCAGTTATGATACAATACACCTGTATGTCGTAAGGGCTGGGAGTCACCAGAAATCCTACAATATGATATTATCATGACACCAAGTCACAATGCAATATTATTGCGATCTTAAACATTTGTGATATGCTAAGTATTGTGATAACATATTTTTTAAGACCTTTCTTTTTCCAATTATAAATTATGTCCTTAAACAAAAAGTTTGTCAATATACATTTTATCTAATAAGATAAAGTTTTAAGTCTTTTCATCTCACTTAAATAATTTTATTGCATAAGGACAATTGATTTTATTGTAATAGTAGGCTACCAAAATTTTAATTTGTTTCTGTAATATTAACTATTTATATTCTAAAAAATTTGCTATACTTTGCTGTATCATTTCTTCTCCTAACCCCTTTACTCCATGTAGCCAGACTACATACTGGCCTATTTATATGTGCATTGACAGCCAGTATTTACTGGAAATTTGTGCTATTGGGGATACAAATTTACTGCTGTAATGTGTGTTTAATGTAGTCTCCCTCAGTTTAATGACAATTATAGTTTTTTTCAGGCATTTTATAATCCCCAGTTTAATCATGACTAATTGTACTTCTGTGAATGACAATTACATTGATAAGATTAGGTTTACGTACATTTTGGGTCAATTTTCCCCATTATGTTTGCAGCTGGCATATAACTCCTGAGACCTCTAATGTACTTGTTTAAGTGAATCAATTCCATTTAAAGAGATACAGTGTTAAATGTATGTATATACTGTATGACTTTTCAACACACTCATCTCAATCTGACATTAATATAAACCAAGACTCTTAGGGGAGTGCGGTATATTTATGACACTTTTGGAAAGCATCAAAAATGTGTTAGTCAATATTTATGTACCGCTTTATTTTGGCGATGTATGTTGCCATATTCAGCTGAGGTTATAGCTAGGACAAAACGTATACATGTGTATAGTTTTGGATCACTTTTCCTCCTTTGAATCTTCATTGCTGTCATCATCAGAAATTTCCCTCCTACTCTGTGGTGTTTTGATAAGGCAAATGTGGTTGAAGAGAGCAAATATTTAAGGTATCTGCAAATGTGATGCACATCTGTCAAACAGCCCAAGGGTGAAAACCAGTGCATAACAAGGCAACAAATGCTGATCCGGGACTTCTCTGCGGCAAAATAAAATATGGCTCAAGTTTTCATTAAGGTGCTATTGATTAGCTTTTCCTGGCAATGAATTATGGACAACATTAAATAAAAGGGAAAATATTTTTATGACTTTGCTTAGGCCATGCCAGATTCCCCCTTTGCCTCTTGTATGCTCGCCCTGACAGGCATTTTGTTTTCTCTTGAATTCTTGTGGCTTTTGTGAGACCTAGACTAAGTAAAAAAAAAAAAAAAAAACCTTGATTACCTTTCCCATTTGAGATTTATGTAAAATGATTAGGAATACAGACTGCAGAAAGGGTTTAGAAATTTAAAAGCAAAATTCTCTTGTTTCTTCTTGAACAGATTATTTAGAATTTCAGACACACCCTGTAAAGGATCAGTTTTAAAATGTTAAAATATAAAATTGTCCATAGAAACCAGAAACTAGAGACCAATCTTGCAGTGTAATCCCAGTTGCTGCCTTGTATGTTCAGTATTGCAAATATTATTGTCATGGAAATTATGTGATTACTGATAGCCCAAAGTTTCTGTCTTTACTTGTGACTAGTAATTGCCAGTATCATGACTGTGTCCACTTTTCCTTTCCTTTTCCTTTTTACTCTCATTAGATTTTAATAGAATACTCGAGTAATTGTAAATAAAAAGTCTAAAGTCTTATCTAAGAATAGGAACGTAACATTCCCAACTATGAAAAACAAGTGCAATTTGAAATTCACTGGTCGAATAGCATGCTGCAATTAGTTCAATAAGTTCATGAGAAAAAACAGCAAACTCTCTGATGCTGCCATTGCAAAGGTTAGACACAGCCATGACTGCACTGTCTCTGCCATTCAGTTACCATGAGCTAACATAGCAGCAACAGCTGACACAGGGCCATTTAACGGTCCAAAAAACTCATACCGACACCAAAACAGCTCAACTCTGTCAATAAAGGCGCCCAGGGAATCTGCTCAGCCTTGCTTTTAATTTTTTCCAGTGGCCACTCACAGTATTGCAACAAACACCTCAACTCGCAGACAAGGTCACTTATGGTATTTATTAGTAAGACCTTTTTGATACATGGTGGCTTTTATATTTGTATACATTGTCTTGATCTGAGAAAAGTGAGCCAAAAAGTCTGTAACGTCATCAGATTGTAACGTCTATGAGCTGAGCGGGAGGAATACTACTGCACCTGTTCAAAATCTATTTATTTATTTACTTTTTACTTTCTGATAAAGGATACTGTTGGGTACCGGTGCAGAATTCCAGGTACCAGTATTGCTTCCAGTGTAAACAGCACCCAAACACATAGTCTAGATTTTACGCTACACCTTCATAAACGTTTCTGCACTCCTACACTGCGGTATCAGCCGTCCTACAAACAGCTCCTGTGTTCCCCATGACCTTTTTTCTCTTAGGTCATCCATTGCTGTGGTTCTGCCTCTGGTGGCCAGGATAAATGAAATAAAACTTGAGTCACCAAATTTTAACTTCTGAAAGATGGTTTCAAATATAATGTTGATGAAAACAAAAATAAATATATTGATTTTTTTAAACATACTTCTACATGTAAAGGTTTTCTGGGGCGAAAACAAGAACAGAATATGTAACAGACAAGACAATATGTTTTCTTTTTCTGTCTGTCATGCACACCCACAGAAGAACAGCTGCATTCATATTCACTCAGCGTACACAATCTTGGCATTAGTTTCGGCTTTTACTGGAATGTACTGACTGTTGGTGTTGAACACTTTTATTAGAATAATTAGATCTCTCTATAGTAAATAATAGTTGAACCTGTCCGTCCTGTTTTGTGTTCTTAAGCAGATTTTGCCTCCCTGTGTATAAATGATCTGTTTTCTTAGCTAGGACAAGTTGCAGGGCCAGTTTTCGTAACCGGAACACCTTTTTTGCATTTGTCATGTCTTATTATGAGTTAAAATTTTGTCAACGTGTAAAATTTGCAAATGTTGTGTTACTTCCATTTTTTTATATAAGCCCAAACAGGATGAAACAGTCTTTAGTGATATGAAATCAGAGAAAGATATTATTTCATATGCAACAGTGCTACTCAATTGTTTGGCCCACTTCAGGTTTGCCCATTCAAGCTTTGTAGAGTACGGTCTTTTACTCTACGTGGCATGAAGAGCCATTTTAGAGGCTTGTCTCAGAATGAGCATTCCAGTCATACTGTATGCTTGGTTTCAAAAGACACAGAACACATACAAAAGTATGTCCCTGGCATTTGCGTCATCCAGAAAAAAAATTTACACCATGTTTTTAGAGAAATGCAGCCGCACCTACAAGTCATTACAGTGCATCCTGGATGAGCTTTTATGTTCAGTATGTTCTCTTTAATGTGGTATTGTTGCAATTACAGGGAGGTGAGAATTTCAAAAATACCACACATCAACAGTAAGACATTGTGTTCCTTTTGTGTAGTGCTGAAACTAGTTCATCAAGGGAAATGACCCAAAAAAACCCATGAAAGTGTGAACTGAGTTAACTTTTAGAGACTGTGTAGAGGTGGAAAGTACGTTAGCTACAGTCAGACGGATGTATTGGGCAATTATTTGCTTTCTCACTGATCACAACCATTAAATTTGTTTCTCTTAACCATTAATAATTTCAATTTGGATGGCTAGACAGCAGAGTACTTCTATATGGTCTGCCAGTTTACTTAAACAGCTTTAAATGTAATGACGGGAAAGGCCTTCAATACAGCTTGTCTCACCTTTCTTTAGTGAGCTATTAATCCATCAATAGTATGAGATCCCTTTATGTCAAATCTAAATACACTGACTATTGGCACAAAGTATCTGCCCTTGGTTTGTTAAAAGAAAAAAACTAAACTTAAGATATTTGTCTAACCCATGTTTCAGTAAAATACAAGACACCTGAAGCTTGTTCTTCAGTCACAGAACACATTTTTCATGCATAAAGCATAACTGCATGACAACGCGGTGGAGTAAGAGCTGGTGGATTTGAATGATATGTTTTTAAACAGACAGCTATTTTATTGTTTAAGATAATTTACAAGGTAAAAGGCTTTGAAATCTGACTTCGGTAGTTCATTAAGTTGCCACATAACGACAATCAAGAAATGACAAATCTGGTATAAAGCTTCAGTGCATAGTTAATAGAAAATGTTTTAGATGTGACAATGCTTTATAAAAGAACGCCATGACTGCTAGCTGCTCTTCAGTGTTCAGACTGCAGGCACTTAGTGCACCAGGTGTTTTGCCCAAGATTTTTCCACAAGACAAATGGAAAAGTGCCATATCCTTTAAACATCCCATTAATATGTCTTATAAGACTCACTGCAACTGAGCACCAAAAGCTCAATTTTATTACAGTTTCTTGTCTTTGTCAGGCATAGCTTCCAGTTTACGTTTTCAGGTAATTATAGAGCTGTGCACACTAGAGTGGCACAAATTAGCACTTTGGGAGAAGAATCAGTTGGCTGGATGCCCATCATTGCCTGTATGGCCTGGACATGATAAACACACAAGCACAAATGCCTCTAAAAGGCATCCAAAATGTGCGTCAACATTTGAGTGGAGTCTTAGCTTTGCATGACTTTTATGAAAGACTGAATCAAATCATACCTTTTAGCACTTTCACAGGACAGTTTTTCCCAATAACTGAGGCATTTCTGTACCAGTATCTTTTCTGATTTCATACCATAAAGTTGTGTAATATTGTGCTTTCATGACAGGTGAACCCTGAAGAGTTATTTGTGAAAAGAAAAAAAAAACAGGTCAGAGGTTTGAGACAGGACTGATGAGATAAATTATCACAGATGATCTTAAAACATAGATAATGTCAAAGAATGTTCTGACCTAAACCCTTTCAGTATCTTCTCAAGGAGTGAAGCTGCTTTTTATAGCCGTTTGCCTGGTTTTAAATGAACGCACTGAAAAAAACATTATTACACTAAATGATGAATTGAGAGGACATTCTGTGAAAGGCAGAATGAGGGCTGAGTCTTTAGAACTCGATGTGTGAGGAAACATGTGAAAGGTTTGATGTGGTCTGAAGCGTTTTTCTATCATAGATGCCATGAAAGAGTAGCTCATGGCTGGACTGTTTGCTCTGACAGTTGATGCTTGTGGTAGGAACTGCAGGACAGAGCAGCGATTCCCCCTTATTACATTTGGAATTTCCTCCCAGCTGATTGAAGTATCAGCATATTGCTGCCATATTCGCTTCCACAAGAGCCCACAGTTTTAATAATTTGCAGAATGAAGGGGGCAGATGAGAGGTTATCAAAGTCACTTGCATCCGTTTAATCTCTGAAGCACTGCCATTCACTATGTTTTCTAGAACAAAATGAGCAGTTTAGAGTTTTCACAAAAAAAGCATTGTTGAAAGCAGACAACTAAATCTGTATGAGACAGTCTGCATAATGTACACTGTGTACTTAGTGTGTATGTACTGTATGCATGCAATGATCAATACGTGCCAAGAAATACTATATGTTCTACGTTTACAGTATGATCATGTGGAGGAAAAATAACAATAAGTAATCTCATGTCATTTAGCTGTTCTATGCAAAGTTAATGTAATCCTCTAATGTTTAGTGTAACGCATCAATCATGCAAAAATCTATTGTTGCATTAGCCTTGAAAGAACAATAATAATAAAAATGCTATAATGGTTTTAGCTTCCTTTCCATAAATCATACTTGGAGGGTGGGGAGGGGGCATCTTAACTTGCCACTTCAGCTCATCTGAGCAGTTGAAGGGATGCTAAATACTGATATGATATTGAACAATAACCGCAGCCACTGTTGGTCACTTTCAACCTGAAGTGGTTTGAAATACTGCGTGACACAGTCAGCCGCTGCTTCTAACAGAAGTTGACCCAACACCTTCTACAATGACATAAAGCAGTTTTCTGTTCAGTAGCCACTCAACAATGGACTGTAAATCAAGCGTAAATGCATAAAAACAGTGCATAGTGGAAGATTTATTGTAACACTGCAAATCCTTTTAAACAAATATTAAAATAAGACCCAAATCAGCCGGAACGTCATTTAACAGGTCATGCTCACTTCGGTTTTGAGCTGGGCTGCGTTGGCTGACAGGCAGTCTGAATTTACATCGATATTAGCATTTGATTAATAACGCAGCTCTCACTCTCAAGACGGGTTGTGCTCTAAGTGTATATGTCTGTGATGTATGAACAAAATGCTAATAGAATCAACACATGATCTGAGCACAATGTTCTCTCCAATGGTTAAACAGCACATTAGGATACATATATGAATGTAAACGTACACCAGTTAAGCAAATCTCCTGTTCAATAATGTGTCATTACACAAACAGTCATACAGACACATACGTATAGCGAGGATTTCTGAAGAGCACAGCTTTCAGATTTGATAAGTGGAAGTGCATTTCTACCATGTGTTTTCAACCTGGGACCCTTTACAAGTGCTTGTCAGAGCAGCGCTCAGAGTACTGCCTAAAGAGGCTTTTCGATTTCACAGAGAATACACTCTTCCCAGGAAGTGGGTGGAGAAGATAATTCTCCAAAAGAGGGAGAAAAAAAAAAAAAGCAAAACTAGAGAATTAATAAACCTTTTTAGTCGGCATAATCATTCATTTTGAACTTAAACTGAACAGAGCAACAAAACAAATCATTTTTGGGGAAAGAATACATGTATTTTAATGCCCTCAAGCAAAACTAATTAAAGACGACACCTCATTTACATAAATAAGCATTATAATTTGCATGTGTGCACAGGGGAATAGAGTCAGAAAAGAAAGCAATATTTTGCAGTCTGCTAATTTCATTTTATTCAGGATTTAAGCTTAATAAAGATTCATTTTGGAGGGGAAAGGAAAATAATCAAAGGGGAAATTTGAACTATCTCCAAAGATGCAGCAGCCTTCTATTGAAAGGGCTCTTTCCGAGTCACCAGATGACTCCTAATCTGGAGTGGCACTTCCTGGCCCAGCTCCAACACCAACTCCTTGAAAGGTAAAAAAATTTTAGAGCCCAATTTATTAGTATGCAGTTCTGGCATCGGGTAGAGAATTAATGGCGGTGACTGATAATGACTGTAATCGTGGCACAAATGGGGTGTTGAAATAGCAAACAACGGGCACAAGGCATGTAATGGGGATTTTATTAATTACCCGAGGTCCCTAGCATGAGCAGTCTCTAGGATTTACTGTGGCCATGCCAGCCGGTCGAGGAGGGGTCGGCCAGTCTAATCTGACAATGAAAGGGTCACTACAGAGACTGCAGTGTGGGCAAAAGGGAGAAACGTGGCATGCTACTGCACTTGCTTTAAAACTGCTTTATAATATTATAAGAGGTACTATTAGTGACAAGATGAGAGAGGTTGTATTCATTTGGCTCATTCATTGGGATTTGGATTGTACTGAATATCAGAATCCTACGGTACTTTTCAGTGAATTGTGACAAAGAGCTGGACTATAGCACAAAAAGACATTTTTTTTTTATTTAGCAAGGGTTGTCATATAAAAAGGCAGGTCAAAAGACCAGAAAAAACAAATTAGCCTCTTTCTTTTTGATTAAGTTATATGGTAAATGCATTCACCTACAGTGAAATAAGCTCCCTCTATCTCTTTGTTGGCTATTAGAAAAAGAAATCAACATATGGTAGCACTGTCAGGTAGGATAGCCCATTCACACATCAACTCATCAACAAGAGAGGATTGATTAAAAGTCCTTTTTATTACTCACTGCATCCTTAATGGACGCTAGACTTTCAAAATGGAAGAAACAATTAGAGTTTTACTGCTTTGTGGGCACTACTGATTTATATAAATCACTGCACGGGTGTAAATTTTCCAATAAAAGACTGAACCACTCCTAGCATACATAATCAACATGTCCACACTCTACACACTCTAGACTCGCACAATCTCTTTAAATTGGTAGGACTCAACAGTCACACCAATTCAAGCAACCAATCAACAGATTGGGTGTGCTTGATGGAATTTCTAAACTGTTTCTATATGCTTTAGCACTACTAATCATACCCAATGCTTTCAGCCCCAAAATATATCTCCCTAAGGCAAACAAACATGGCTATGACTTTGTATATTTCAGTGCTGTATGAAGATGAAATGGGAGTTTGCTCTTGTTCATTTAGAGCAGTTAATATGAATCCTTAAGTGATTTCCCACCATAAACCTGGTGTGTCCAGGCATGTGTGAGAACATAGTCATTGTATTCGGATATAAAGATATTGAGACTGATTTGAGAAGGGGGTTCATCTGAAGTACTTGGGACACCTATATTACTATTACATGATTTTGGCAAGACATTCTCATACCTACATGACAGGATAGGTTGTTTATTAATGACTCGCAAAACAAAAGCAGCAGTTTTAAACATGTGGTCAATGCTGTGAAACAGTCACAGATATGCACCAAAAACTGCATGCTTAGGGCAAGGCAACAAAACAAGTTGGTTTTGGAAAAGGATCGCAGTTTGGGTTTCAATAAGTGTTTTTGTTTCATTATTTAAATGACAATGGATGTTACATTACAATAAGCAAGGTGTAGAACTTAAATACTTTAGTGTCATTAGGTAAGTACGGGATGTACTTTAATTAAGTTAACGTTGACTTATGGTTTCACATGGGGCACATTGGTGTCCCGAGCAAAAGTCCATGTGTTTGTTTGACCATCCAACCATCCACCCTGACCTCCTCCCTACATGGACTTGGTCGTCTGCCTTCCTCCTTATTTGCCCTTGTCATAATTACCAACTAAAGGCCCTGACACACCAGCTCAGCGTAGAAGAGGTGAAACTAAAGTGAGAATGAATAAACTTGTTTCATTAGGTAGGACTCTTTTTGTTTAGCCAGTGTGCTCTTCAGCAGAAACTTGATGGTTTGTGTTTTTGTTTACTTGCGCACAGTAAATATGCTTTACTCTTTGAATATTGGATTTTGTTGCTCATGTGCTAACTGGCTAACTGGCTAACTAGCACCATGATGATTTCGTCTTCCCATGACTGCTGCTGTCTGCTGGTAAAGACAGTTTTCCTCTCAAGCAGGAGCAGAACATGCTTGCTGTCTGGTTGTCAGTTGTAGTCTTTGCGGTGTGTTCATGTCGAACTTGTTGGCCGAGACACTGGTGACATGAGGTGACGCAACAGTCGTCTTTCATTGCTGCTAGTTCTTTGATGTCTTTTTGGTGTGTCTGGGCCTTAAGAATAAATGAAATTATTGATTGTAACAAGATATATGCCCAGAAAACCTACATGGCTGTTTTTTTTTTTTTTTTGTGGAAGTGTATTGGATTTTGATGACAACGGTGTTGAGATTTAGCCTTATAAAGGCACACAGCTAAATCTAAGCCTGGTGAAGTGAACATAGCTGTCCTGGGCAACATTGTTCATTGAAACATGAAATACTTGGAGCCATGCTCTGCAAGGCACAATGTAAAAAAGCCACTCCCTGTTGTATAGTCAATAACCTGAGTTTAAAATAGCGTTTTAGAATTGGCTTGGTACCTAGATGCAATTAAAGTGATACTCCACCCAAAATCTGTCTTTGGAGTCTCAGATTAACCAGCCTCATGACTCGTACTTTTATATTTTATATTTGTATCTTCTATTTTATCTGTTTTCTTTTTTTCTATATTTATGTTTCACCAACCCACCAGAACAAATTCCTCGTATTGTGTTAACTATACCTGGCAATAAATCTTTTTATGATTCTGATTCTGATTGTGATTAAAGGCTGCTGTAAAAAAGGTTTTGTTTAACCTCATTGAGAGAGCATTGGTGGTCAGCTTGTATTCATATCAGTTACAATAGATCCTTAATGGGGAGCAAGTTTCACTGAAGAAAAAGGGTATTAAAACATCCAAAGAACTGAAAACCATTTCCTCAGCTACTTGTTTGCTGCCCATCAATATGCTCATCATATGAGCACTTACACACATTACCTGCTGCTAGCATAGCACAAACGAATCTCAGACTGAACTGTCGGTGGTTGAGCTGCATTTTGGGTAATCCAGGCATCAGATTTTGACAAGAAAAAAGAATGCACAAAATAAATAATCAGGATATCTCTGGTTCTGATTGATCTAAAATACTTTTAAAAAACAGCATTTTTATCTTGAAAATGTGATAGCAGTATAAACTTGGACCTCTGCAGCACCTTAAAAATACAGTTTGGCCATGTAAATGTTTATTCTAAATTTCCAACACAATGGAGTGAGCAGCCAAAAGCCATCATTTAAACTCACAGTTCAGAGTGAAACTTTAACAAACTAATATGTGGGACTAAGTCAAAACTGTCCTGATTTGAACTGAGAGTTTAGAAAGAAAAGGCCTGCCAGGGTTCTTCCTTTCCCTTTACATACTCACACAACTACAACTAACAAATAACAATTGTAAGTTGGTTGGAAATCAGTTTAAAATAAATGAATGAAATGGTGAAGTATGAAGTGATTATGCATGCAGTGTGGTGTAGGCACATGGTGTTTTTATATAATGACCCTTTTAACGTAACAACCCTGAAAACCCTTCCAAACAGTATATAGATTATGTGTTCTTGAAGGAAACCTGTATATTTAACATTCTTAATACTAATATGAATAGTGATTCACATCAGTATTCAGTAAACAAGAATCTTAAAAGCAGGTGAAATAAAGCACATATAAAAAAAAATAAGTTTGGCCAGCTACACATCAAGTTATCTGCTGGAGTCACATTGCGTGACAAAGGTGTGTGTATATTGCACAGTATATTTATCTCATACCAATGCCTAAGGGCAACTGTTGGTAACATGACCTCATAAAATCTCACCATTCAGGTTCAGATTTTCTCTTTCTGTCATGCACAAGCTTTGTGGATTGAGCAGTTTTGCAAAGAGCTTAAAACCTATTTTTAAAAATCTGTTTTAGCATTATTTGTAAATTTACTGACTTGAAATAATGAATTCCAAAGACGTGAAACACTTGATTCTCGCCCTAAGCTTAAGAAAATTGATTTGCCACAAATTAAGCACCAACTGTCAATTGTGGAAAGATTTCCACATTTTGTATGTCTTGTGTTTAAAAGTATACAATGCAGTATTATCCTTTACTGTTTGTAAACATAAATGTGAAAGTAAAAGAATAGCTAACCCCAGATTCCCTTGTGTTTGGCATTTTGCCATTCTATATTTGCATTTTTTCTGGGCTTTGTCTTTTGGATGCCTGCTGCTTATGGTCTGGCACTTGGTCGCTATCTTTTTTATAAAGCCACAACTGGGATGACAGGGATATATTCTTTTATAAGTTTGTATATTGTGTTTTAGGAAAATCCTAGTGAAACTTTTCTGTTTTCATCACTAAACAGATGCTTTGAAACACCACCTAATCAAACAGCTTCACAGGGGAGCAACATTTACAGTCACTGAACAGTTAACACATTTCAGCTCTCGTGATTGCTGTTTTATCACCAGAATCAAAATATGCACGTTTTCAGTACCTTCCCTCATTCACATGTTCTGACAAGGCTTTCACAAGTGGCTTGGCTTTAGGTTGTGTTTATAGTATTACTGTGTACTTTAGTGTACCTATTTTTTATTTAAACATTGTTTTTGAGTGGACTGTGGAAATTACAATTTCACCTTGTAAAAACAACTGTTAAACAGGAAGAGAGAATATACTTAAAACTAATTTTACAAATGCAGAAGTCTGTGAAGTCTGTTGTAAATATAAATGTTCTAGGTACTATAGATACAGCAAAAGGTCTACAAAAAAACCCCAGAAAACCTGATGAATGCATTGTGTAAAACGTGTAGTACTGCATACTCATTTGTGCTTTCCTATCGCAGAAAAAGTCATCACGGTAATGGAAAATACCAGAAAGTACATATCCCATTTACTTATGAAATACCCATCTTCCTGAAGCTTGTTATGTTTTTTTCGTTTTACCTTAAATACCTGTTCCATGGGTGTGTGCATTTTTTCAGCTCGTGAGGTCATGTGTGATGAAAAACATTCATGCCATAACATATCGAAACCTGTTTTTGCGTAATGATGTAGATATTTTTGAAGTATCAGCCCAATGCCTTTTAACAGGCATTGAATGTTCCTTTACAGTTTGTTTTTTTCCCTCTTCTTGTCCTGCCTCTGAGGTGAGAGGGAGAGACTTTGAAACTAAAGTTGGCAGCATTCTTTGGCAGTGACACACACACAGAAGTATCACCTTATTGCTCAGTTTTTCAAACACAAAGAGCTGATCTGGGCGTTCAGGTCCTGATCTTAAAACTGACTGCATGTATAGCAAGAAAAGGGTAACGATGCTTATTATCAAATAAATCTTAACATTTAGTCAAAAAGAAATGCTTTTTTTGTCTGGGTTCTAAGCAGTCATTGTGTGTGCTGTTGTGTCCCTCTCCAAGATATGTTTTTAATATTAACAGTGGATATTGGATATTCTATTTCCTCTTTTTAGGTTGAGCCACTGTGGCTATCGCTACTTGTGGTCACCACCCAGCTCTTCTGTTTATTACATATTTCTTTTGATGCTCCTGGTAATGTAAAATCACTTCTCCTGGCAGATATTTTTATTCTTGGAATGATTTTTCTCAACAGTGTGTACACAGAACAACAAATGTAAAAAGCTTTTTAAAGAATAGACTGACTAAGTAATTTGATGAATTAGCCACAGACCAAAAAACAAATATGTCCCAATTATTACTGGAATCCACTGTGAACAAGTTCCATGATAGTCGGAAGCAGCAGTCCCGTGATGAGGAGGAGATCCCTTTGTGTTCCAGAGGTGTCTCAGACAGGCGTGTTGCCTCACCTGGTCCTGTGTTTACCTCAGATGGTAGGATTAGGAAGCAGCCATGTGGAAGATATGACTCTAATCCGTCGTGCATTTACTTGGCACTCAGACACGGTCCTCTGCAACACTTCCGCTCTCCTAAAGGTACAACAACGCCCTTAAGGAATGTGAGAAATATCAACAGCATTTTGAGACTCTCAGAGTGTGATACAGCAATATTATGACAACTACGTGGGGTGCAGTTTGCCCTGTGGAGGAGGGTCGCAGGTGGGCTGTTTGGGGATCAGTGAGAAGGGGTGTTATGATTGTGTCTCATAGCAGTTCTCTGGCAGTCATCAAGCAGCTGACAGATTCAGATGTGCTACATGGATCCGTGCATCATGTGCTGTCCAAAGAAGGCAATAACTGAACTCTAGAGTACCGTCTGGCTTCTGCCAAACACACTTTTAAGAAAATTTTTCATATTATAACTTACTGAATATTAAACTTTCTTACAAGATGGCATCTTTGAGAACTGCTTTCTTGGCGCATACACCAAAAAAGTTTCTAGCTTTTTGGTTTACTTCTGGGGTATGCAGTCCACTGAATATGCGCAACAGTGTTTCTTCCCACAAGGCCCATAGACTTTACATTGTGATGACATCATGGGTTTTTAGATTGCTTTTTTTGGCTAAAGGAAAGTTTTCCAGATATGAAACCTTCTGAGATCAAAAATTCATAACGGGAAGAGTCATAATTGGCCTTGTTTACAGTTCGAGGTGTCCTGTCAACAGTTTAACAGATGTCCATTTTATAAGGGAAATTTTTTTGCAATATGGTGACTGGCCCCTTGGCAAAAGAGTGAGCACTAAGAGTACTCACTCTTAGTGCTGGAGTGCACTCTGGGACAATCTGGACTGTTTGTAACTTCAGAGCATTGTTGGAGTGAACCGTTCAGTTATCCAGAGTACACTCTGGCACTCATGGAGTGCCAGAGTGTACTCTGGCACTCTGTCTGGGAAGAAGGAGCAGCAGAGCGCTGAATGCAGTTAATGTATAATAACTACACCGTTCATTAATTCATATAGAAATAGAGCGTTTCATTTCTTCGAACAACAGCTCTCTCATTTTAGTGTAGAGCGTCATATTAAATCTACAAATGCACCCTTGAAAGCAAGGCTAAGCAGTGGCACCATATCCAGTTCTCTAATGAATCTATGACGGAGACCCATAACTTTTTACAGGGAAGAACTTTGCCTTTTTTGGTACATTCGTACACCCCAGACCTTATTGAGTACATATTTTGAACAAGTTGAAGTAACACTTTAATAGTATTTTTTACCTGTCTGCCTGACAGTGTCTCTTTCTCTTAAATCTTGGACAATTAAAAGATCTGTTATTGCAATTTCAAATAAAGATTAGATTTTGTTGATGCTCATAAGGCAGCAAGTAAACTTTCTAAAAAAACAGTGAATTAATACATTTGTTGCAAAATTGCATCACAACTACTAATGAAGGCAATTCTTAGGAGTCCCAACTATAATAACTATGAAAACAGATTGTTTTACAGAGGGCAAGCAGCATGGCCAATGTCATCAATTATATAGTTTGCATTATATATGTTTTATCATTTTTAGGACACTTTGCTGCTGTTTACAGCTTTATCTGATTTGTTTTTGGTCAGATGGCTCGCCCTTGATGTCGTAACCACATCACTGCCTCCATCACAAACGGTAGAAAGCAAAAGTCTTATTTATCCAATGTGCTGATAATTAAGCCTTCTCATTAGTGACATAATTGGAAATGTAATTAGCAATAGTAATAATTATTGCATTTAATACCTTTTCTCTTTAGTTATCAGACTCATTCAAACTGGTAATTAGCAGTCACTAGAACTTTATACTTTTTTCCTAATTCATTTTGGACACCAATTATTTCCGTTGTATTTTACACCAATAAATCATTTCCACATTCATTTATATTTTTAAGTAAGAATACAAACACTGTGCTCACCATTTTTGTTCGAGTAGGGATTTTTTTTTTTTATCATACTGAAGCTGCATTGTTTCAGTTTTTCCTTAACTCAACTTGTTGACCAGCAACAGGAAAAATTGGGTTTATAGGAAAAATCATTTTAATTTCAAGAAACACATTAGAGCACCTTTTTAAAGTTGCTATATTTAATTTGATTGACCTTAACAGAACAAGCCCCCATTCTTTTTCTTCAGCCAACTGTGGCCAAAAATGGAAAATGCTCCCCTTGGTCACACCTGGATGAAAGACAGGGTCAGGATCCTTGGTGTTCCACTGTCAGACTCTAACCTTTTACATCAATATGTTTGCACCCGAGAGGTTCTCACATGATCAAGTTTTTTAAATCTCTCTGTTCAAAGAAACTACATGTGATGGTAAACAGCTGTTTTATGCTTTTCTACAGAAATCAGATTCACCCGAATTCACCGGCATAGACTGTTCAACAGGAAAAGGTGAGTCTCAAACTTTATTCTCGTCACTCAATATTTGCTGTACATGTAATCAACAGAGAAAGGTAAGAGAAAAAAAACATTTCAAGTATGAATTGGGTCGGATTTCCATCATTGAGGTCAAACTAAGTGATTTGTAATGAAGTTGTATGAGAAAAGCATTTTGTTGAGACTGTTCTTGAAACAGTTTCCATCAGTGGGAAACAAATCACTGGATCACTGACTTTACTTTCACAAAACACAAAAAACGGCTTGTAATGTGCAGTATTGGTGTCTCTGCTCCATGTTGAAGTTGCACCTCTGTTTCGAGGAACAACTTAATTGTCTCAAACATGCACGCAAGCAGCACACACGAGTCATGATACCCCAAGGCCTAGATTAATTAAGCTATGAAAACCCACGAGCAGAGAGCATTCAGCAGGTGCCTGTTTGCCTTGGTATGGGACTTGTTTTTGGCAGTGGTGCAGTGGCTCATTATAAATCTATAATTAAGTTACAATTTTATTTGCTTTTTTTAACATACTGTCATAGGGGATCACCATGGCTTAAACTCTTATTCTGTTAAGTGCACTCTTGGCTATATTTCTATTGTATCTTCTATTCTTCCTCAGGAATTATACTTTGACAAATGTGTGAATGACAGGGTGAGAGTGATACTGTGTGTGTCACTCCCTGGTTGTTAAGCTGTGCCTCCTACAGGTGTTCTTGTTTTCAACTTGCTGTTTAGGCGCATCTTGTAATTCTTGAAATCTCTTGATTTGCTCTTAATCCAAAACAAGCTGATTTGCCCCCCCCCCCCCGCCCCCCCTCCTCCCAACACTACTCCTCGTAGTCTCTGGATCTCAGCACAAAAACAAACATAACGCCCTCCTGCTGGCTGAGGGGATGGTCCTCAGAACCCCCACAGTTCAGCTCATCCCGTGTTGGGGTGTGTTGGCAGCGCTAAGTGAATGCGATGAAGCGGCTCTCTCAGGGCAACGTCTGTTATTTTGAGTCACCTGCCAGCAAAAAGGGAGGGTGAGATGCACAGCAGGGGCCTGAAGGAGGGATGAGCAAGGCTGTGGGAGAGAATCCCCCTGCTTGCAGGGTGGTCAGACTGAATGAGAGTCACCACCACGGCGGTAACGTGTGCCAAGAGCTCGCTCAAGCTAACAATGTGGCCTGTGGAGGGGCAGACTGGGAAGGAAATTGAGGTTAACGACATTGTTACATATTAAATAGGGCTCGCCTGTGCACACAGGATGTGGAATGGTTAATTCTCGAATAGTCAAGCATGTTATTTTGTAATGAAATCCATAAGAAATTGTATTAAATCAAAATATTTGGGGTTGTTTCAGGATATTCTATTCTAAGGATTAGAAAGACATTAAAATTTAAGTGAGGTAATATTTGCCGTGGAAAGCTGCAGTATGTTGTATTTTTGGTTTCAATAACTTGGCTTTAATTACTGTTTCTACAAAACTGCTTTTCTTAAAAACCTTGATAGATCGAAACAAATCCTCATATATCACATACTGTTACCTCGGAGTGGTCTCCGAAGACTGTAGTGTTTTCATTAAAATGGAATTTCTGAAATTTTGATATTCAATATCATTTTTGATACTAGGGAGAAATTTGAGATTTCAGGGCCAAGAAATTAAAAAAAAAAAAAAAGAAAAAAACATAAATGTAACATGGTTGTACATGAAAATGAAACTTTTCTTTTTTTGTTATTAGCAGAGAACAGCAGAATGACTGGAGTAAATGTTAATAATTAATGATACATCAGTCTGGACAGATATATTGATTCAATGATCAACAATCCGGTATTATTGATACAAAGGGAAAACAATGATACATATTGTCATCTTAAAGATACAACTTTATATAAGAATTCCCATGGCAAGTCTGTGCCACTGTTTCCATTCAATTACACCTCTTTCCTAAATATTCAAGCAGTGCTAGTAGCCTAATACATGGCAGATATCGGTAATCAAGACAATGAGGATATTAACAGATGCTGTCTTGTATTGATTGCACACTCCTCAATTGAATCGAATCAAAGTCATATCATGGCACACTTAGTGATATCAGCAAATATCCTATCATTGTGCAAAGAATTGATACAATATTACATTGTGATGATAAAGAGTATGCATAATATGATGTTAATTTAAATACAGAAGAGACTTGATGATTGCTAAAATTAGGTGGGAAAAAAGTGGATATATCGATGTTGGTATTGGTTTTTGGTCAAATAAGTTGTCATGTATCGGCATATCAGCATATTGGATATCTGCAAAAAATCATATATTGTGCATCCCTCACTGACACTCCTATTAACAGTTTGAGAGATTTAGGAACTACAGCAGGTACTGATATTTCTATACCACGGCAAATGAACTTTGAAAGCCTTTCAAATATTCAAAATTGGTATGTATCAATAAAAATTTACATCAACACTAGAACACTGTAAACTTTTTTATTAAAAAGCCAAAATAACCCTCCCCAAATAGTTATATCTGAATTTAACAGTACACCTACAAACTCACTTCATGTGAACTGACTAGTCAGCATATTAAGTGTTTTCACAAGTGCTAATTGCACATACATTACATTAGTACAGGTCTTAGCACTGGTTTTCACAGCTCAAGCCTTACTAGTGAATCTCACCGCTTTCCTTTACTCTTTCCCCCACTGTGCTTTGCCCAGGGGAGAGACGCCTTCTACGTGTTGTAATAAGGGTAGCTGATATAATGAAGGTCATTGTAATCAGAGCTAATGTGCCAAGGAGTCAAGACACTGTAGCTTTATTTGCCAGCAAGGCCCGGCATTTGGTACCCATGGGGATCAGGCTGATAGTGTTATCTTAGCTAACCTGACTCTAATACAGGCCTTGCTCCGCTGTTTGTGTCAGTGTCGGCACTGAACTTTTCCCAGTGATCCCTTCCATGTGTGGATGGGCATGGATTGGGCTCCTCTCCTCTCCATCCTGGTTAAATCCCATCCCAAGGTGTTTGGCTTCTCTCAGTTCACATACTGTATTAAAAGAGCTGTGCTCCCGCTCTCTGACTGTCTTACTCGGAAAACAGACTGGTGCTCACATAGGCTTCGATTGAAAGCACTTGACATAGAAACATTACATTGGCGTCTGCTGAGGACTGGCTCGTAACAGATGACCTCTAAATCTAATCCTGTCCCTCAGGATATGCAAATGTCCTCAGCTCAAATTTGATTTGTTTTTGTCAGTTCAGGACATAGCAGTTTGTTTACAACTGTTATCTAAGACAGTGTAAAAAATGGATGGTGCACACACACAAAGCTGTACTTTATAAGATGTTTTACAACTTTGCCCACCAGGCTGTTTTGACATTAGGGTCTTGTGTAAATTTTCCTTAAACTTTGGTAGAGAAATTATTTTTCTTAGCTAATCATTCTGTGTGATGAGATAAATTATATACCAAGGCTTAGCTGTCAAACTGATGAAATGATCCAACCACAGTAGTGAATAATTGACTGTAATTACTGTTTTTTGTTATTGTTGGGGTTATTTGTAAAATTGGTTGGTAGATGTTTTAATAATAAAACATGTTAGAGTGTAAACAGAGGGCTATTGTCAGCACTTGATCAAGACAATTGTGAAACTGTAGTTGCGAAACTAGCAGTTCATCATTTTTAATGACCCATATGTGACTGGATATTTATCAGGAACCCCTAAGTCTATAAAATCAGAAACAAATCCCATCTCTAGACAGGATCCTCAGCAAAAGTTTAAGCTTGATTATCAGTTCTGTCATTTTTTTTCTTCACACTTGCCTTTTTAATGTGCCACTTTCTGTAAGAAACATCAAAGGCCTTTTTTTCCTATTCATCTGAGCACCTCCAGGAAAAAAAAAGGCTACCCATATCTAACCCCATGCAAGTCCCCTGGTCCCATCATTCAAACTTCCAAGCCTCTCTTTGTGGCTTCCTAGAGGACCACGGTGAAATGATCTCTTTTGTTTCGCATCATTAGTTCCATCTGTTGTGCGAGCAGGCCTGTCTGTTCCGGAGCATGGCAACGTGATGGTCGCCAGGGGCGATTGGAGACGCTACCGTCCCGGTGGCTTGTGGCTCGACCTCCGCCACCACCATTGCCTCGTCCGTGATCCCCATGACACTCTCACACTCGCTTGACTGTTTTTACTTATTTATTCATACATCTGGGGAAAACAGAGGCACACATGTGTTTCGTATGCATGAAATACAGTTAATTTAGTTGCATTTTGAAGGAAAGAATAAAGCTTAGATTAATTTCCAACTAATTTCAGTGTAAAATTTAAAGAAAAAAGTCAAAATTCTTTGATTCAAGCTTCTTAAGTGTGAATATTTTCTGCTTTCTTCACTCCTTTATGACAGTGGTTCTCAACATTTTTCATGTCAAGGAATCCTGAATAGATAGACATTAGTTCATGGACCCCCATTTGATGTGGTTTTACTTCAGAGACTTCCATTTGAAAAAAATGTTGGTTGTTAATTATGAATTAAGACAAGAATTCTATAGTTTTCAATTAAAGCTGCAACAAATAATCCAAATCATCTGATTGCAGCTTCTTTAATGTTGATAGTTTATGGTTTCTGTACTCATTTACTCATGTAACCGTAAACTGAACATTTTAGTATGTCATGCTGGTCTTTGGGAAACACAGATCAACATATTTCAACATTTTCTGACTATTTTTATAGGCCAAACATCCAATCGATTAATGGAGAAAATAATCAACAGATTAATCTGCAATGAAAATAGTCCTTCGTGGTACTCCCAGATCAGTGATACTCTGTAGTCTAAGAGCAGTTTATAAAGTTGAGAGAATGAACCAATTTATCAAATATATAGAAAACAAAATTTTTAATCTCTCTGAAGTTATTGTATCCAGTTCTATACAAATCTCATATACTTGTGAAATTCACACTGTATGCCCACCCTGTTTCGAAAACAGGCTTTAATAGGTCAGATTTGTGTGCTTATTTTCATGCAGTCGGGAGTAAATGATGCACCAACAGATGTAGCATTTTCTCTCAACAAGGAAATATTTTATTCATGATTTACATGAATGATAAATCTTCAGAAAGTCTTAGCGCTGATGGGCATACACAATTTAACATCTGTCTTCCTCAGAATAATTAATCGCGTACCAGAACACTTGGGACTCAGTGTTGGATTTTTCCTCTCACTTTACTTGATCTAATTACTTCTTTAAAAGCAAAACATTCTCTAAAGAAGACTGGAATGATAAACATACCAGCCATACACTCCGCTAAAGAAAAGTCTAGGAAAAGATGCAAGAAAATCTTGTAAAGACTGCTTTTAAGCCCTGTCACTGTGAAACCATGTAAACCCAACCATACGTATGATGGGCAAGTGTGGCCTTGCGTTCTAATTATAATTCGTAATTCCCAAATGAATATTTCCATAATGTCCCCCGAGTGAATTGCTGTGGCCTTATCATCACAGTGTGAATGTACAGCACAAGGGCATCTGTGTGCATGTCAATGCAGAGATCACCAGATCATTTTCATCGAAGACGGAGCCATCAAAGGTCATAGCCATCCGAATGACCTAACCTTGCAATGTAACACCTGGGTGTAAAAGTGGACTCATCCTATCTACTGGGATGGGTGTAATGTACCTCTAATGTATAAAGTGCGGAAATAAAATAAGAGTTATAGGTTGGTGGAGGAGGTTCAGTGTGGGCTGGAGAATACTGTAACTCTATAGGGTGAAATAGCTGTGTTGGTATCACCCGAGGTGACAGGCTATTGCCAAAGTGCTGTATTTGTTGGAACCATTATGAAATAAAGACTGTGAAAAAGACCAGTATTCAGTTTGAATTGATTCCTGGAAAACTCCAGAAGTGAATATGCTTTCATTTTGATAGTATTACTATGGACAAAATGTGTTGTGTCAGTTTCACCTCGCCATTACTTTGCTCCATTAAGGCAAAACCGACTGATTTTATTTTTGCTCAGTCTTTTCTGTGATAAAATGAAAATCGGAGAGCTTTATTAAGTCTGAGTGACACCTAAAGCTGAGAGCCAACAGGAAAATAAGTCATGTGGGATCTAGTTTCAGTTCATTTTTGCTCAATTCCCATCTCCTGATCAAATACTGCACTTTCCAGTAGGGGCCTAATGGGAGTGTCAAGTTCACAAAGGCCCTCTCTCTTCCTCTGACTCCATTACCTGATAACAGCACTGGTTTTGGCACTTATTTGCACAGTGCAGTTCAGCTATGCTTGTGCTGTGCACATTTGTTGGAGGCTGTAATTGAAGCTATATTGAGGCTATTTTATTAATTTCTTCATATCTTCCCCACGCATGTGTCCAAGTTGCTATGGGCAGGAACCCATCTCATTTTCTTCCCTGTATTCTGACTATCCGAACTGTTCTTTTTAGTGAAGCTTTTGAATGCTGCTCCTCTTTAAGCCAAACAAACATGACCACTGATGTCTTGGGTTCAGGGCCTTTCAAACAACCTTTCAATAAAACAAGCTCAGCTGTGAGACATACAGGATCTCTCGTGCTGCGCAGCCCCGCTGAAAATACCCTCCCTCCTGTTTCAAAGCCATCAGCTTTTGGTTCCCCCAGGAGAGCCAGCATTATCCTGCAGGGTTTATTTAAACTTATTGGGAAGGTCTTGCCTTTTTTCATACAGTACGTCATGTGACATTTAGGAGAACCTCACTACGTATGAAACTGATTTGAGTTGGCTTATCGATCTGAGCTTCAAAACTATAGGTGCTGATATCCTGTGGCAGGGAAAGGGTGGCAGGTTTTTTGATACGAAGCCACACCTGCATCTGCCTGTGGTGTAAGCATAGGGGAAGCCTGCTGCATTTGTCAGACTTTTAGCACTTTGTGTGTAATAGTAACCTGAAAGGTGCAAGGGAAGGAAGGAAAGAGAGTCAAATAAGGAGGGATGAAAAAGGCTTTTTCTTCTCCGCTTGATACTGAGTTCTCTGACTTATTTTTATTGACCTTTTCTCTTTCTCTTATCTATCGACAGTATAACATATGCCACTGAAATAAATGTCATTTGGCTATTTCTGGTTTCAGTGTCAAACACTGACGTATGGTATTTTGATGGAATTCATTCAGTGAGTACATTTACATGCATTAAATAATCCAGTTTTTGCCCTTATTCCGAAACAGGCAATATTCCTATTAAACTGTTGAAATGTCTAATGGAAATGAAAATTTCACTAACACTCCCCACTTACTTGCAGCTGTGCATATTCCTATTAACATGCTTATCACATCAAAATATGGAAAAGTAGAACAGCTGTAGCCGCTTGTCATTTTGCTTTTTTGCATCAAAGTAGGATTTTTTCAGTTTCCACCAGTGGAGGAGTTGTTGGACTCAATCTTTCCTTCCTTCATCTTCTTGAAAGGGTTGGAGCTGTGATATTTGCGCATATCCAAAACCTGTTGATATCTAAGTGTTTCATAATCTTTATAAAAACAAGTGTGTTTCTTTCTCCGAACAGAAATATGGGATTTTCTTTTGCATGCATCCCACAGCTATGCAAATTATTGGCAAGTTAATTTGTGTAACGTATCCATGACAACGCACAGAGCCGCCTGTAAATAAACAAGAAGCAGTGTGTCACAAAAAGCAGTAAAAAAAAAACAAGTTGAGACTCATATTCCGGACTGGCGGCAAACATGTCCAAATAATCCTCGTAAAATATGAATAATACCAGCATATCCCTCATGTCTTAGTTTGAAAATGGTAAATTTGGAAAGCGGCCTAATTTGGAATACTTACACAAAATGTGCTTTTTATATATTTGATCCACATCAAATTCAGAATATTGTTATATTCGCAGTAATAGGAGAATATTGGTGTGCATGTCATCATAGCCACTAATGTGAAAAGTGTATTCATTCTGGCCTTTATATTGCATCAACTTTATGTATAAAATGCTGTATTTGACTAAATATAGGGCCTTATCTTGCCTTTTTTAAATCACATAACTGCCTCTTAAATTGTCAGACTGGTCAGTCTCAGAGTGTTAGTTTTTGTACCGTCTTGGGAGGACAACTATGCTTTGGCTGAGACATTACTGGACCATTAAACCGCATATGCCCACCCCGGCCCCCACTCTCAAGCACTTTCAGTTCTGTATAAATGCATCGGAATTACTTCTGAGGGGGGGGGGGGGGGGTGCAAAAAGACCACTGGAAAGGCTACTTATTCTCTTAATGATGTCTTGTCCTTTTAAAAGTCGTCATCTTCATCCACAAATGGATGAGTACGGCAGAGGAGCACCCCAGGGACTGAGGTCATCCCAACCTTCTTGTCTCAGCACAGGAAGTTACTTTCTATGAAATGAGGCAGGACAGTTAGTATTAAAAGTTGGATTTTTTTGACAGGAGCTGGAGAGGGGCAGTGCAATGCCACATACCACATAGTAATTATTGTAGGGAGGATTAGTTGGCAGGTATTTGTGATTAGTTTGCGGCCCACTAATAGCTGTGACAGGAGGAAAAGTGTAAACACAATATTTATGTTTTTGAATAAGCATATTGCATGTGAAAGCAGAATTCTTAACTGACCAAACCCAGAAATCTTTTTTATGAATGAATCAACACTTGGCACTGTTAGCTTCATCAACATGTTATGAATTCAGCGTCTTGTGAAAGAGTTTTGGAATTTTTTTCATGGGAGTGAGCAAAAAGATAATCTATCCATTGACCAGCTAGGGCAATACGCTATCAACACCCATCTATTATGGCTTGTGTTGCATGAATGAATTGTTGCTGAACTCAAATTTTGGCTATGCTGTTGGATTTTTTAAGTCTAAATGTTTTCTGCTGAAGCTCAGGTAAAGCATCACTTAACTCTGTGAAACTTGAGCAAATTTGCTTGATTTCTTAAAAATATGGGAAGAATGACAAGAAATGACCCAAAATTAGCAAGAAAAGAAAAGAGAAGAAAAGGAAAGGGAAGTTAAAAAAACACCCAAAACAAAACATATAAATGACTAGGGAAAAGTGCAAAAAAGATTATAATACTTTTGTAACATAATTTTAAATATGTAATTTTAATAATAAAAGCATTTTTTCTTTTGTTTCTAGATATTTTCACTGGCTTTTTTCTTTTTTGTTCCCAAGGCATTTTTCCCCTATCTTTTTGTAAATAGTTTTTTAAATGTACTATTTTATTGCAATTTGTGGAACATTTATTACAAAGTTGCTCTTTGCCTTTTCCCTATGTTTTTGAAAGAATTTAAGCTTTTTGTTTAAAGTTCAAAGGTTTAAATACTTCTGAAAAGCATCTGAAAGCAGCAGATGGAAAGTTATGTCCCTTCAGGTTTCAAAGGGTTAATATTGTTTTGAGGAGTTGTGTCAGCACAGTGCTAATAAATATCACGGTAGATTTACAATTTAACGCTATTTTTTTCCCAACCCAAGCACCTTTGGGCTTCCTACAAGCACACATCACGCGGGTGAGGTGTAGTCAGTGATATACATGACATGCGTCTCTAAGGACCCTCTGATTTGTATAATATCCTTCAGACAAGGTCATAGCAGTGCCTACGTCTTTGAAGATAGAGGAAAGAGAACATGTTCCCCCTTCATTGTGCCTGTGGAATAGAACAAACGTGAGATCACGGTGTCGAGGGGCTTCCACTCTTCAAAGTTGATATGAATCAGACATGAAACGATGTAGATAAAGTGATAGTTATCTTGATTCCTGGCGCCGTCCGTGGAATAGACAGAGTAACGCGTTGGGAAGCTGAATAGCTGTGTTTTAGTGTGAAATCCTAGGGAAACGTATCCATCTGGTGTATGAATAATTTAGATGGCTCAAGTTGGTTCCTGTTGCTGTTGTGTTTGCGCTCAGCTTTCTCTCTCAGCTCAGCACCCCCCACCACCCTCCCTCCCTCCTTGACATCACTCCTGAGGCTTGTTTGTGATGCTTAAAGGGAAGTTGGGCCACATGAGGAATCGTGGGGAGGAGAGACTCACTTTTCCTCTCTGCTGTGCTTTCTGTCTCCCTTCTTCTGTCTTTGCTAGACCCTCACAAACCTCAGATAAACAGTTTAACATCCACAGACGCACGTACACTCCTTCACACACACACACACACACACACACACACACACACACACACACACACACACTGGCATATTGCATGACGCTGTAGACGCAGACAAACTGTATATGTTCTCTGTTCTAAGCATACAGTACACCATGCGCACCTTTGAAGTTTGAAAGGCTTGGATTTCAATAATTAAAATCTGATCATTAGCGTGCACTGAGCATTGTGTTAATAAGACTGGATGTGACAGATAATAGATTTTTACGTGGCTCTTATAAATGCATTATGCAGCACTTAACAGAGATGCATCAGAGTTGGTGAAAGTTCTTCTCATATGGAACCTGAGTGAAGGGATTTTAAAATGGATTCAAAGTGCTGAATTGCCCAACTGACCCCTCAAGCGCACACACACACACACACACACACACATGTATATAATGATCCCAGTTATCCCAAAATTTCAGCTGGAAAAAACTGGTTTCCCGCCACTGTGGACTGCTTCCCCGGGAGGAGAATGGGCAGCAGCTCCACAGATGGACCTTCAGTGGGTGGCTGTAGCAGCTCCAATTCGACCAGTGCAAACCACCCAGCACCTGGTGTCCCAGTGGGCTGGAGGGTCTAACTTGTGTATAGGCAGCAACAGAAAGTTTGTTTATCCATCGAGGAGTTAGGGCTGTGTGGTCCCCCAGAGCCGGCGTTTGCGCTGGCTGGGTTCATGTGTTGGGTTCATGTCTCCAGAGCTGCTGCCCACTTGCAAAATAAATTTCATTGTAATTAGTTACAATTACTGAGAAAAAAATAACTAAATTACTGAACTGAATTACAGTTACGAATCAAAATGTTGGTGATTTCAAAGGAGTTTAATCTGAATATATTATTTTACGTAAAAAGTCTGTATGTGGAAGATAACATTCATTCTGTAAAATTACACCTTTTTGTTATACAGGAATGACTTTTTTTGGCATAGCCTATTTCTGGACATTTCTCAACTTTATTGCCCAGTTTAAAATATTTCTTAGAAAAGTAATAAAAATAATCAAATGTAATGTATTACATCACTTTGATGATGTAATTGAAATAGTCATATTACTTATTACATTTTTACAGTGATAACTAGTAATCTGTAAGGACTCTCATCTCAAAAGTGCCCTCTCCGACACTGCCTGGTGTTGGTCTGTAGGAGCAGGCGGAGGCGGAGCACATACTGTGTTACAGGGGTAATGTTAGCTACATAGGCGTGAACTTGTGCGGCCTGTTAGCAGAAGGCTAAACTATTATTACATTTTTTCTCGATCTCTGAAACACTTTGCCAATATTTGCATTTTTTTTGTTTTCTTTTTTTTTTCGTCGTCAGACTCTCTTTTGAATAAGTCCCGCTTCCTTTTTTTGGTTGCTTTGCAGCATAGGCAGATGTTGCCAATGCTGGAATAGCATCATCAAGATTCTCCGACATTGAATCAGGTTTTAACTGAAGGGATGTGCATGGGCTTCTGTATTTGTAGGACAGCCAGTAGGGAACCCCCTTTCCTCAAAATGATCTGTGATTGGCTCATGTCTCCTGTCCCGGGCTAGACTTTCTAAAGCCTGAAAACAGAGCCAAGAGGAGGTGCAGAAGTCTAGTGTTCTTTCAGACCACTTAAGTTACAGTATGGTCAAAGTTTATTATGGGACTTTTGCCCAGTGACACCAAATAATGATCCCACTTAGACCAAATTTAACTCTTAATCATTACAGTGTACCACGTACAGTTAAATAGTAAATGTGCACATGTGCCTGCAACAAAACATGTTGCGACAAACACGTGCAGGGTACTCGCATAACACACAAACATGCAAATCCACTAATACGCCAGGCTGGCTGAACTTGCCCTGCATTTATTAATTTATTGTAAAAATGCAAACATGCTCAGGTTGAGTTTTGTCCTCTGGTGTAATCCAGTCCCTGTCTTTAGAGGAACCAGTGAGAATGAGGGGGTGCCGGCATTGAGGAATAGGAGGAGGGAAAGACGGGGAGAGAGAGAGAGAGAAAGAGAAGGAGGGAGGAGGAGGGGGATGTGACAGGCCCTTGGAATCTCAACCTCTCTCTCCTGGCGCCCGCACTAATCAACCCCTGTAATTTATGCAGAAAATATGATTTATATTTAATTTCACTACACTTGCATTGTTAATTTGAGATGTAATTAACGCGTCGCCACGGCAACTAATTTCTCAATGCTGTAAATTATCACCGCCTTTTCATCAAAATTCAGTTACTTTGGCTCCTGTGTGCAGTGTTGTGATGCAATTAGGTTACCAGGGCAACCCCAAACTGTTAATTTTCTTTTGTTATATTGCAGCGAGGCAGAAGTTTTTATACCACAAGTCATATTCACTTTTGGGGTGAACAAAGAACTTGGGTTTTCTTGTTCGTGAAACTGTGAGGACAGGGGTGTTCAACGGTGCCCGTGGAACATGCTGCTCATGAACACACATATACAACAACGCATGCTGCTTTTTCCCAACACTTGCAACAGCATTGTTGTGAACTGATTGATTGCTGAGAATTCTCTGCTACTGCAAGTAGAGGTGTTTCAAAGTTGTCCTTTGGGAAAGGGCATATTTGTCAAACGGAATCTATATAAATGAGAAATGTGTTCATTGTTGAAATTTAAGAGAGATTGGTCTTTCTTCCTCCCACAGCCCCCCTTTCCTCTCTCACTTTCCGTCTCATACATACAAACACGCTCAGACACACACACACAGACACACACAGATGCAGAGAGAACACATTTTCAGTACTCGCACTCTTTTTATTCCCCCAACAGTGACTGTGAAATGACTCAATATTTTAATCAACTGTATCTAATTTGCACTCCAGCAGAAGATAGGGCCACATGTGTGCTGTTGTTGCCCTGGCTGGCACTGAGTATGCCCACCGGATGCCTCTGAGCCGCCCTGGATTGCCACGCTTGCCAGTCTCTGTGGCCCACTCGGTGCGTCCGTCTCCAATCCATCCCCCCTTAGCTAGTCTTCAGTGGAAATATCAGGTCATTGGCTGCTAAGCTCTGGTTAACTGCAAAGGTAATTAAATTTGTAAGCAGGCTTTTTGAATCTTTTTAGCCTCTTCGGTAATACCGGCAGGGATTACAGCGTTTTTGAAGCACAGCTCTATTTTGACGCCCTGTCAGAAAGGGGCCAAGTCCCAGTGACCAGACACGGTTCACAACAAACTGACAGAGCCGTGACGTCTTCTTTACTGTGGCTACACACCGAGAAGAATATCAGGAAAATGCTTGGTTATTACAAAGCAGCCCCTGCAGCCAGATTAAATGATGCACTTCTGCATTATGTGAGTGTAATTTATTCTTCTCAAATAGCAAAACGAGTTCATTTATTTTTTTGATGCCCACTGGCAGCCTCAAAATCACCAGCCTCGCATGTGGTCAACACATTCATTTCACTTGCGTCTTTTTGAATTTCATTGGTGCCACCATGGCACTGATTTGCCTCATTTGTGGCACAGAAGACGAGGAGACAACTGTAGGGTGGGAGATTTCTTTTTCATATCACGATATTGTCCCTGCTGACTTTAAACAACAGTTTGACATTATTTGCAACGACAGCATAATATAAGAGGTTCAGCGTGTGCTCTCTGCAGAGGGGGACCGTGGGGAAAGCCCCAGCAGACACACTCTTTAAAAAGCCTGTTTCTCGACAAAGTAACAAGGGCATTTGATTTTAAAAAACATCTTTATGGTATCGTTTAGCCTGTTTTGGAGCATTAGAGGACTGATATTTGTTTCCGTGCAGATTACATGGCAGCTATTTGACTTTAACTCCAACCCCCAGTGCTTTGATCCCTCCCTGTCTGATCTTTTAACTATAGATTCACTCCACCTCAGCGTTTACAGCAGGCTAGCACTTGACTTATTCATCACACCTATGGTAAATAACAAGCATTATGTAGAAACTCCTAAAATTTAAAATGTATTTCATCATCTCTGAACCAGTATTTTATTGTGCTTTCTATGTGTTTGATGTTGGAAACTCAATATTTTAATAACACTGTAGGTCTTTATGTAAAAACCCAACAAGGGACCAGAGATGAAATATAGCAGTTGCTACACACTCTGTGCAATACATCAGTCTCATACTCTGAATTGGAACTATGTTAGATTGCATTGTCTCTATAAGGTAAAATCAAGTCAAATTTAAGTTAAGCGGTATTGGGAGAGATACTTTTAAAAAATATTACACTAAAGATTACTGGATACATGTCCTAAAAATATAATTTGTAACAAATTCCATTAGATTATTATAACTAAGTTACCTATTTTTAATACTTTGGATTACTTTTGGAATACTTCAGAGCGTCTTAAAGTATCAGCAAGCGTCACTCTCTGTCTACACTGAACCTGTTAAATGTGTTACATCATGTAAACAAACCTCGCAGACACCATATCATTTGTCTGGAGACATAACCACCTAAAACATGGGCAAGTATTGTCCTATTCAAAAAGTAAAAATATAAAAAGATAGAAACACATGTTATATATTGCAGTATTTACTGATATTCTTATTTCAACTCCACAAATCAGCTGTTCCTTGTCCAATGTGGAGATTAAAAGAGACTGACAAGTAAAATAGAAAAAGGATGTCAGATAAAAATTCAGCTGCATCACTTGCAGCCAGCTGAAACATTCCAATAGAAATCAATGCAATCAACCTGACATGTTGCATTCAGTTAGTTAACAGTGTTGGAGCAAATAAAAACAAAACAAATAAAGTAATCCCTTCAAGTCATCTATTTTTTAAAGATGGTAAATGTATTTAGAGTACCACCACTACGCTGTAACTGAAGACAGTTACTTTGTGTTTTTTATTTTTAAATGCGTAACTTACCTGCTTGCATTTTCTTACTCCCCCACCCTGAAGTTAAGTGTACATATTCTGCATTATGTAGAGACTGTTTCCTGTGGACAACATTACCACCAGTAAGATATAATAACGAAACAATATCCGCAGCTTCAGTGTTTTTCTTGGACAGAAAGCAGCTGACAAAGTCATTTGTCCACTGATGTCAAATTTTGTCTAAATAACAATTAGAAGTCACAATGAGGCTGAACTGCCTAATCAAAAGCAGTGTAATAGGACATCTAACCTGTCTGGTATGTCTGGCGAGCCTCGCTTGATTAGAACAACATAGTCAAAATATTCTTGCTATTGTCCTGGTGGATGCAAAGTATGAGTGTGAGGAAAGGTCATCAAGGAAGTTTTTATGTAACTCGCTCTGTAAAAACACTAAGTTGATTAGACTTGTTTATTTATTCAGGTCCAAAAGAGTATTTGCTTTTGTCGCATTTATTCCCATTTTGCCAGCACAAGGGGCCCTGGAAGACGAGTTACCAAGGAACACAAAATTTTAATTAGTGTATTTTAATCATTCAGGCTTTTCAAGCTAATCCACAGACTCCTGAGAATTCCCAAGATGCAGCTCTGTGCTGCTTTACCATTTATTGTTGAGTCTATTATAATTACTGTTAGCAGGTGGGGGCAGGGAGACGTTTATTATGTTTTTCCATCTTTATTATAATTACTAGAAAAAATGAAAGGATGCTGTTTCATTAAGTTTAGAGATGATGCCATTTTCCCCCTGTTTTTCCCCTCAATCTCCTTCCTGCCTTTGTTCCATAATGCTATTGTACTGGCTTTCATTCCAGGGCTTTCATACATTGCACAGCTTTATGAGAGAAAAACAACAAATAGAGACAGATCTCTTATTAAGAACAGAAGAGGGGAAAGATGGTCTTAAAGAACTTAATTTCTGAGAGAGTTCTGGTCTTTCTTTTTTTTTTTTTTTTTCCAAATCCAAGCAGGGCTCTGAGAATGAAGTTGACGCATCCTCTGAAACACAAATGTTTAATAGAGTTGGACTGGGATCAGAACAGAAATGCAGAAAGTAGAATATGTTTGCGTCTCTTTCACACTCGTCAGTAATGAAAGATAAGAGGACTGCAGTAAATCTTTAAGCCCCATGCTTTTGGTGCTCTGCAGGGATTTTAGCATCTTCCAGAAATATTTTATGTTTGTCTGTTTGTTTAAATACTATTTTGCCACTCCCTCCTCCTCAAGTCCCAAATGTGTGGCACTTGTGTATCTAAAACAATCAGGCAGCTGGAGTTTTGAACCAAATAAATGGGTGTTTTCTCTGTTAGAGTTCTTTTTTGCTTTCCTATTTGTGATTCATCTCAGAAGTTATACGAGAACCAACTTTTTAAATGAATACCGCATTTAAAATTGAATGTGTCTTTGTGTATTCGAGAGAAAAAAACGATGCCAGCAGTTTCTGTGGGTGCCATATGGTTTGACTAGTTGATCAGGGCTTGTACTATGGTTATGTTGGAGTCAACTACATCACATAAAACTTAACGCTTGCCATCATTTCAATGTCTGTCAAGGGCACAATTTTGGCAGGGGATCTCATCAATTTTCTTAAGTGAGCAGATCTGAAGCTGTCACTTGGCTAGAGAGCAATATGCAAAAGAACTTTATTTCAGCATGATGTCATTAGACTTCCACTTCTGTGAATGGATGCTTCACTATAGTCTTTGTTCATAAACACCTGAGTGCTAAGAAATTCATCCAAAATGAGAATCTGTGTTGTGCTGTTGTCAGTAAAAACCACACATAACAAAGAGTCAAAATAAAAAATCTTGATCACTCAACAATTTGCAAACCCTCAAATCATAAAAACAAAGCTAAACATTGCACAGATTTATTAATCCCCAGCAGCAGTGATGTGACATTTATGTCTTTTTGCCACAGGAGCTAAAATGGTCAAGTCATGACAAGAGAGCCGTTACTCTGAAGAGTCAGACAGACAGGTTCACTCAAGAGATAAACGCCAGAGCTTACTTTGTACAAGACTGAGAGACTGTATTTGCATGTGCAGTGTTACATTTTATGGTTGAGTGGCTGTATTTGATCTGATTTTTTTAAAGAGAGGGACTCACAAGTTTCGTTATTTGACATCTCAAACGATCCATGAGACGGTTCTCTGGAGTCTGGCTTGTTGAGCCAGTTCTTTGCAGTGACAACAAAAAACTGGCAATCAGTAATATTTAACAGATAATAACTCATATTTGATGTGAAACAGTGTAGTAAATAATAAAATACTAGTCGAATAATAACAATTTTGTACACTTTGGAGCAGCAAGCAAAAGATAAAACTACCTGGTGAAGTGACTAGAGATTGTTAGCAACTATGCTACCTGTCATAAAATACCCTTTCAAGTTTCCAGCCACATGTTGTCACACACAGAAACATTCCTTCTGCGCTGCTTTTGACAGCAAGATCTGACAAAAACAGTTCAGCAAAACTTGTGTGCAGCATAGTTATTCAGTTAGCAATGTCAGGAAATAAGAGCAAAGGTACTGTTAGTGTGCTCTACCTGTTTCCAGCTGTTGTTTTTATCATCGAGGCAAGCAGTGTTTCCACTGAGGACTAGCCAGTCTTACAGCTATGGTGGTAACTGACTGGGAGAAATATTAATTTTGTCAAATAAAATTTTGAGTATTCATCATCACTTTTTATTTCATGACTACATTTTAGCAATGATGTAAATGTAAAAAATATTGACACAACCTAGTTTATGTAAAAGTAGCCAGTTGGAAACGTTGGATGATATCCTTTTTTAACAGTCTCATCAGGTTAGCTGGTACATTGCTCCGCTAATATATTCTTAAATTAAATGTAGCTGAGTAAGCACACAGTTAAAATGTCCTTTTCCGATTATTTCTAATATCTTAGGACTTATAAACAGAAACTAACCCATTCTGCAAACGTTTCACATAAACTGAGCGTATAAAAAACTAAAATTTGACTTTAAACCAACTGCAATTTTCAGTAACAGACCTAAAACTACATTTCAAATTCTTGCTAAAATTAACTCCGGCTTGGAGTCTGTAGCCAGAAAGCAGCACTATTTGCAGCAGTGGTTCTGATCTGTAGTGATGCTTGAAGGTGGCGACACATTATTTGCCAAGAAATGTATCTGAGCCAAAAATCCTTAGTGGCTATTGACCAGAAAAACATGGAATACTACAGCTGGCCAGAGTGACACAGAGATCTTTGGCAGGCATTATTGGTGAATGCAGACCAGCCATCCTGTAATTAATATATTTTAAAACAAGACTTGCATTAAGGACTGTTGTTACTGTAAGGCACCCAAAGCTGGTTCCTAGCAAATCAGTTTTCACTCCTGCTCATGAGGTTTCATGCTGTAGTTGAAAGTTACTGTTTTGACCTTTAGTGCTTTTAAGTCTGCCTCTTGGACTTGAAACTGTCCTCTCTCAATTCATTTCTGAAATTCTTTAAGCTTCACCGTGTATTTAGCACCACATCATTGCTCTATTCTGGGATGTTTTTGAGGGCAGAAAGGAGAGGAGAGTAAGCGCTCATCTCAAGTGGATATTTTTCATGTTTTCATGAAAAATTCCACATCTTCTCATGAGGTGGCTTTCAGGAAAAAAAAGAGATATATTTCAGCACAGGTCCTTGGAAAAAAATATTAATAGACCTTTGAAGTGTGAAAGGCCACCCTAATGCAATTATAGAGTCTTTGTGAAGTGTCAGGATTTTGGACTTATAAAATCACTCTGGATTGGCAGCAGTAATTATGGTGACTGAAAGACACATTTTCTCATACCTTTGCTGATACAGCCCATCAACTGCCTAGTTTTTCCACTCTGTGCAAAGGTAGTTTTGTATTTCACTAAGAGCTTTGTAGTTTTAAATGATTAAAACTTATTTAATGTGTGTCTTTTAACACAAAATGTACAGTATGATGAAGCATATAAAGAGGTCCTTAACACCTCATTATGTAATGGAAAACAGCTTTTATCACCGGTAAACTCCTCCTCTAGCTGCCAAGCCAAAAGTCTTTCATATTTATTCTTCTATGTAAATTCTAGACCAGACTAGACATTGTGAAAGTTAAACATGGACATTTTTTGGTTTTCACCAATGTGCTTTACTAATCTGTGAGTCCTACAACAACTAGAGCTGCATAATTTATGCTATTACTGATGCAATTTTGATTAATGCCTGTATTCAGGCATCTCTTTTTTACCAATAAAGTTCCTTTATTTTCACATTAGTAAGGTGATCTGTACCAAACAATACTTAATGGGAACTCCTCCAGTTTTGCAGTACACATTAAAGTCTTGTTACAGGTCTTTAGGGTACTACTTCATACAGTATGTTAAAAATGTTGCATATTATGACAATTAATCGTTTTGATGTGGAATCAAAACGAAGCTAGGTTACCTTACTTTTATAGCCTCCTCTGCTAATGGCATGATGCTACATTGGCTGCTACTAGAGCTGGGTTTCAGTAGTCAATACCTTTAGGTATCAGCTAAAATGACCCTGTGCCAAGTAGTATTGAAATGACTCCAGTCAGTCAAACAATACCTGCATTTGATCCATTTTGCATCAGGGTTTGACCCCGCTCTGTCCCAACTCCCCACCGGATCAGCAAACTTTTTGTCACTGTCGTCGCCGGAGCCGCCCTCATCCTGTCGAATAGTCAGTTCATTTTCTGCCCATTTAGCATGAGCTAACACAGCAACGGCAGCTAACATTCAGCACTGAGCTATTAAATGGTCCCAACAAATTCACACACACACACACACACACACACACACACACTCACCTACAAAGATCTACTCCGGCATTAAACCCGTTAAAAACCATAGGGTGTGATAGTAACAGTATTCCCTGTCACTGTGTGTGTGTGTGTCTTGCTGGGCGGACTCTCACAACTGTCCTTGGCGTGGACCTTACACTCCCTCAGCAGCTACAGCCCATCATGTGATGAAGTCGAGCGCTGCATATTTGAGAGCAGTTCAGTGTGCTGAGATGCCACTAAATGTTATATGGCTTTAATACACGCCACTCTATTCCCATCACTGATAATGAATGAAGGACTCTATTGTATGGTATGGCTATCACTTTAGGCGTACTGGTATTATAATTTTTTTAAACTAACTGCCACTAACATAAAACATCCAAATATGCGACTGAGATGTAAGCCTTTGAGTTGCATTATGAGTAATGAAGGTGCCAGGTATTGACAAGGATGAGAATATGCAGCATAAAAAACCACAACATCGCTGGTTCCTCTTTATCAGTATTGATACTGTGTTTGAACTGACTCACTTTAGTGAGTCTGAAAATGTTATATCAGTAGAGTAGTTGCATCAATTAATGCCCAGACTACCTTACATGTACACCATGTGACAGGCTCTGCACTGGTAGAGACGATGAAACAGCAAATAAGTGCTAATATGTGTGACAGAGGGACTGCAGAGTAACAAGAAAACAAGAAAATCAATTCATCCCAAGTAAGTTTTGACAAACACATGTGCTTGCACCAAAAAAACAAAAGCGTCACCATCTCTGATGGCAATGACAGTTAATTTGCAAACAATGTTTGGCCAAATTGCAGAGTAACACCACAAATCCAAAACATTATCATAAAATATGGTATGAAGATGGTATGGTTTGAAAACCACAAAAACTACTCTAAATCCCTGCTGCTGAAGAACACAAAGATTCATAACGGTTTCTTAATACAATGTGTTGCAATGTAATGTCACATACAGATGTTTATGGACATCACAATAGTTTAATTACAAGATGTTTCCCTAAGAGATGTGATGGAAAATGTTGATCTTAACTCTGACCAAGAAAATTGTTATTTTCATCAAGAATCAGACAGGACAAGAAAAGGGGAAATGTCCATGCAGTGTTCTTTCATAAGCCACTGTGAAAAGGAATCTAACAGCATTAGAGGTCACAATAAAGTTGCACAGTTCGTATCCAGGTTCAAAAAGACATTGCTAAGTATAAACGTCACCGCAGCGGTACAGTAACAGGACAGTCTTTATTGGACCTCCCAGTAACACGGCCTTGATCAGCTTTGTGGAATAATAATGAGTGCATCTGTTCTTCACACACAACCAGGTGATATTTAGGTTTTTGTATGATAGTAGGGCAAGTGTTTCCATTAGCATCCATGATGGGTCTCTTGGGGTTATTGAGGACAGAAAACCTGTATACTGCGTTTGCCTTTCCCCCTCCTTTTCTTTTCTCTCTCTCTTTTTTTAAACCAGCTTGATGTCTGTTTCACCATGATGCAATACAGAGGCTTTTTTCCCAGTCTGATCCAAAGGTCCATGTGCTTAGTTTGAGTGTGGCAGGCTAACCAGGCCTGATAAAAGTGGCATTAAACCATCAGACTTCTCCCCTCACACAGCACCCACGTCCACATCGTACAAATTACTGCTCAATTTGGCTGCAATCATGCTCTTAACATGGAGCTGGTTTGGAGAGGAGCTTTTCTAATTATGGGCAATCTGTAAAAGATTGTTGTTGTGATTACAGCACAGACATATGCCCTAGTGCAGAGTACATACAAACTAGACACCGGCACACTAAAAGCCCAAAAGAGACCCTGGCTAATGCCTCATATTTTCTGAATATCATAGCTATTTATATACCATGCATGGTGTTACATTATTCTTTTGAAGTAATATTTAAAGAAAATGTAAATACAGCCGAGGTTTTCATTTATGTGCCTGGCTTTGAGTTTTCACATGAACCATTTGAAACCTGAGCAGATTGGCTTGATAATGGGAGAAGGCAATGAGCAATGAAAGAAGAATTGACCCAAAAATGAGCAAAAAATCAGAGAAAAGTGCAAGAAAATTGTAATTGAAAAAAAAATGAAAAATGAAAATTGAAAGTTATACACACACACACACACACACACACACACACACACACGCACACACACACGTATATATATATATATATATATATATATATACATATATATATATACACGTGTGTGTGTGTTAAAAAAGAAGAAACTAAAAAAAAAAAAACAAGGAAATGATCTTGAAATAGTGCTTAAAATATAATACTTTTGTAACATAATTTTAAATATGTAATTTGGATCATTATATAGTTTTCCCCTAGCTATTTACTAATTCCTTGCAATTTGTAAAAACAATTCTTTGCATAGTTCTTTGCCTTTGTCATGTTTTTGAAAGAAATCTCACCAATTTGCTCAAGGTTCAAGGGTTAAATGCTTTAGAAAACCTGAAAGCAGTACAGGAAAAACACTTTGTTTTTATCAAAATACATTTATAAAGTGGAGCTTCCCAACATTGAGTACAAAAATGCACAGAGATGATTTATCAGGAGTTGCAATGATTAAACTTGGACACATTTCCTTTTAGCAGTCATATCAAGACCAGCATAGAGACAAGATCAAAATGATCCTAATTATAATTACAAAATTACACAGGGTACAACAAGGGCATCCAGTCTGATAGTGATAATTACAGACATAAATGGCAATAAGAAATATGGCATTGTGAGAAACTCACTTTTGCCACTCTGCAGCATCTCTACAGATGACTATGTGTCTGTTTTCATGTTCCTGTTTCAACTCTCAGTGCCCCGATCAAGAGAGGTTTAGCGAGCCACCACTACAGCTTTCAAAAAAAGACTTTGGATCCATCTTGCTTTAGAAAAACTCCTCATCCACCCAAACCGCCACACGTGCCCTTTTCCTGTCTCCGTTTATTACACAGCCATGATCCTCTTACGAAGGCTTCCTCTCCAGTGGAATACCATATGTTTCTAGTTAAGCCCAATTTCTTTTTCTCATCATTCAAGACAAGCATTTGCCAAGCCAAAAGCATTGAGAAAGCCCCACTTCTGCCATTCTTTTTTCCCCCCCCCCCCCCCCCATGCGACATGCTTCAGAATATTTCAAATTGCTGAGGTTTTAAATTAATTTACAGCCACAACAAAAGAGCCCAGCATTTTAATAGCATTGTAAGTAATTTTAAGTTAATTCAGTAACCTTTGAAATAGAGTTCATGCAGCCACTAAATTGTGGTTTCTGTTGACGAACACAGAGGTCATACAGAGGCTTCCAGCTTATTCATCAAAGGATTAGTGGGATATCATTTTGAAATTGCTATTTTTCATGCAGTGGCATTCAAAATGTGTCACTGATATACTTTAGAGGACTTAAAAAACAATTAGTTATTTGGTTTAGATTATTTTTATAGTTTCAACTTCTTTGCATTCCCTCAAATAAAATCTGACCAGCAACTCTGGTGTTCAGAATCAAGAGAAAGGCTTTTATAATCAAAAGTGTCTTTTTAAAAGCTTTAAGAGGTACATTATTGAGGTAATTTCAGTACACAGTAGGAGTAAAATTGAATTGTGAGTTAACCCCAGCAGCTACACAAAAAAATTACAGAAATCCTTTAGCATGTGATGTATCATTTGTTTCTTTAGGGAGAACTCTGTTGAACATTTGAAACAGGAATGCAGCTTGTCATTAGTAACTGAGAACCATCTGCGTTCTTCAAACTATCTCTTGTAACTCCCAAAACACCAACCAGTTCATTTTCTACTCAGTATATTTAAAATCCTTTTTCACCCATTACTACTTCACATTCAGCAAGAAATAAGTGGTTTCCTTCATAATGTATTCAACAATATGAGAGTATAGCGTTGGTGTCACCTCCTTTTTAGTGTGAATTTTCCCCCCACATTAAATGTAAGCTGTTATAGGGCCCAAAGGAGCTCAGTAGTCTATTTTCCAATGATGTTGTCAGCCATGTGGCTTACACCCCTGAGAGGTGAAGGTAATCAGCCTTTTCATCTCCAGAGGAGGGGCAATGTCGAGGTCCTGGCTGACTCCATATTTTCCTCAGACATCCTCACAGTGTCTGAGCAAAGCTTCACTCTTACAGTGCTGAATCTTTATATGTACTATCTCTAATAGGGCTTTAGTATATCAAGATGTTTTTTCATGATTTCTCCCGAAACACTTTTTGAAGCGTTTGTATGACTCGTAGCCCTCAGAGAGCATATGGAAGAGAAATGTTGGACAGTCATCTTTAGTTTTCCCCAAGATTAATGACACAACTGAAGCGGGATAAAAAACGCCTGAAGATGGGTCTTTGAAGTTTGTCATTCAATGAGTGTTTGTTTTCTTTTTTTTGTATTAGGAGCCAGAACTAAATTCAAGGATAAACTCAAATTAGTTTGGTTCAGTGGGACATATAGTAGGACACACACACACACACACACACACATATATATATACATATGTATATATATATATATATATATATCAATTTCTCTCTCTCTCTCTTATATATATATATATATATATATATATATATATATATATATATATATATATATATATATATATATATATATATATATATATATATATTTATATATTATATATATGTATAAAATCCTGTTTTAATAAGCCTCAAATATATCAGACTTTAACTTTTGTTGTAAATAATGTGATTTGTAATGTGAATAAACAGGAATCAGCATTTAGGCATAAGATTAAATATCCAATTTAAAGAAAAAGATCAAAACCCTAAACTCCCTCATTAAAGAACAAATTTCCTATAAGGCTTTGAAATCACTTTTCTTCTGAGAGCACATCCACGTTTGCATTTCTTTTGTGTAGGTGTTGAAACAATTGCTCTCTTCTGTGCACCTCCCTAAAATAGCAGACGTACAGGGCTTGTAAGAAAATTAGTCAATTTAATTTCCTTGAGTAATGAAAATGTCATGCACCATTTAATAAAACTGCAAGAAAAAAGTCTGCGTTTCACACGTTGGAGATAGCTCGGGCCCCATGGATTTGAAAGTTTGACAGGCGACCCTTTTGATGTTTTCTCTGAGTTTTGTTTCTTTTTTTTTCTTGATGTGATTTCAAATTAATCTCAACAGCTTGGATGTAAATATGAAAATGAGACTTGTTTGGTCTCCCCCTGACAACCCAGAGCACTGCTGGCTGAGGTAACCGATATCTCTTTCCCCTTTAAACTGCAAATTATTTTACGTTTATGAGTTTGTCTCATCTTCAAGGTCAAAAATGTAATTTTTGCTCTTTCAAAGGGTTATAACCTTAAAAGAGAACCTCCATCCTTGCTGATTAATGAGAGACTCCTGCATTTGATGTTTCAACGGTGACATTTTAAACTTTAAATATTTTATATGCATACCTATGAAAAAAATGAAGATATCCATTCATGTGGAATAAACTGTATTGCAGAGAAGAAAGGCTGGGCTGGGTATCATTTTAATAGAACAGTTAGAGTGCAATGGTTTTTCTTGGTGATTTTTATTTGAGGTTTTTATGTGTGCGCAAGCTGATTTAAAGGCACACTAAATCATTGGGGATGGGGAGTAGTGGATTATGCATTTAATCAAGGAGTAGGCCTTGGGAGAGTGGCTGGCCGAGTCACCAGGGCATCAATGAGGGGTTGGCTCTAACATGGGGCCCTATCCTCTTTGTTCCTCACCATAATGGGCCATTTTCACATCATTTGTGAGGAAAAAATGATAAAGCATGTGCTTCTGTACCAGCTGTGTTCTCACTGATCACTGGAATTGTCTGACTACTGTATGTTTTTAAAATATAATACCTTTATCAATGGGTGTCAGTCCTTACAGTCACTTGGACATAATCTGCACAAGCAGATTCTTACAGTAACATCTCAGATTTTTGCACAACATATTATTTCTTAATCTATCATGGAGACACACCACTTCATGCAGTTATTTACTTTGATAAAAGCTTTAGTTTTATCAATTAAGGACCTGATCGAAACTGATGCGGCTAACTAACGTACATGGTTCTGCTAATATTAGGTTACACCGGTGTAGCGGTTAATGTGAGCAGCATTCGCTAAGTCGCTAAGTGTTTTTTTTTTTTTTTTTTTAATAACGCCACTGAGAGGGTCTGAAAAGCTGCTAAATAGCGATAAAGTCAGCATGTTATTAGTCCTCTCCCGGGACCTTAGATCGTCTTGTTTGTTTGTTTTGGATGTGGAAATGTTGTTTTATTGCACAACATCCGTAACAGCGTCCCCCACACTACAGTGAAAACACTGAATGACGGAAAATCTCCTCAGTGGCGGGGAAGAGTAAAAAAAACAAACAAAAAGAAACAATGGGCGAAACCCTGCTGCTGACTGCGATTGACATGTTTTGGACTAATCTGGCAGGTGCAGCAGCTTGACGTCATGAGCGAGAAAATGCAGTGTGTGTAGTACTGGCAGAGCGAAACCATGGGCAAAACGAGCGAAATCACAGCAATTTCTGATCATTATTAAGAGCCAAAAATGTTATTATCGGAATTATTGGTATGACGTCATAAGTCCCAATATCGGCCCAATAATTATTGGTGCTGATTATTATCGTGCATCCCTACACATTACCTCCTCTGCTTCTCTCCTCTTGGAGCAATTCCCTTGCTTTCACCACTCTCTCCGCGTATCTTGCCTTTGGCACCTTGGCCGTATGACAGGGCTGAAATGTCCTCCCTCTGTCTCCACAATGTCTCTCTCTCTGTGTGGTCCACATCATCCTTCTGATTAGCATCCATCTGAATATCACTATCAGAGCTGTTGAAAGTATGTTATCTGAGTTATGAAAGATGTCTCCCACCACCCCATTTTCTTAATTGTTTCTTGGTCAAACAACTTGTTAAAGACTTTTGACGGATATGCAAAATCAAACCTTTTCTGAAAACTTAACTGACGGATGAAATTTTTGGACATAGTGTGCAAATGTGACTGACGCAATGTAGGATCATATTATGCGTTGTTAGCAGTGTCAGCACAGTTAGTGGTGCTAACAAAGTCAACAATGCTAAAAGGGTTTTTTTGCTCAAAATTAGGCTGCTTACTAAGCAGGGCGACCTGAATAGAGACTCAAAGGTGGCCAACACGTTTTCAGTTACTAGTGGTAATCATGACAATTTTTTTTTTTTTTTTTTTTTATAACTCATCTGTTTACATTAAGGCCCAAAGTTACGCATGTTTGAGGGCGGGGCCACTTGAGTGACATGATGTCTGTAAGTTGTGCCTTATAGTCATTGCTGTCTGTGAGTCAGATCCAGTCCTCGCTTCTCCATAGTGGCAGCTTCTAATCCAAAGTTGGTCACTTCTGGCTGAAAAAAAAACCCAAAACACTGTGACAGCTGAAATGCTGAACTCAAGACTTATACATGGCAGTTTCACAAGCCAATGGGTGCTACATTCATTATTTATGCAGTCTATGGTTTCCGCATGTTAACGCAGCTAGCCAGATTTTTGTCAGTAGAGCCAACCGATAAATGTAAAAAAATTAAAGTCATTTACATCACAAAACATTAAAATTTTACCACCTTTTCATTCAATAGTGCTTTGAAAGAGTTTTAAGCATTAATCCTCTGATAATGCATTTTAATTGTCAGGTTCTTAACAATTTCAGAACCACTGTTGTTTGTTGAGCCAGCTGTGAATATTATAAGACGCCACTTTGTATAAAGTTACTTTTTTTAATTCCTGAAATATAATTATGAAATTGGAAACAATCCAAATAGCATCAAATAGTTTAGTATCAAAGAGGCAAGATTTTGGTGTGTAATTCTAATTTTCTGTTTTGAAATTTTCTTTTAGTACTTTTCTCTTGTCAAACTGACACTGAAACTGAAAGCTTTGCGAATTGCACCGTAGAGTTTCCACAAATCTGCAGTGTTTGTCTTGGATGTGTCATCAGCCTTATCACGGCTACCACACTGTCCCCCATGAAATTGAAATACTCTGCTGTTGGTTTTGCCTTTAGACATGGATTGGCGCATGACGTCAAATGTCAGATGTTTTCATTTAACCCTACTGTACTTTTTGTATAAACGGTGTGTCTATGCTTAAAACATGTCTAAAAAAAAGATTCTGGGCTTACTACGGCTGAGGGTTGTATTTAATTTGGATGTCCTGTCATTTTCAGGTAAGTTAGCATCACTGTCTTTAAGATGTTTCCATTAACATCTTTGAAAATTAATATGTGTGCTTAATGCTTGATGACTTGCTTTTCTACTGGCCTTCTTAATGTTTAATTTCAAAGTCACAGTGTGCTTTGTATGTCAGAGCTGCAAATGTCTCAGGTCTTAATCAGGATGGCAGCACACAAATCAAAGATGAATTTAGAAAGCAAATGGAAACATGAGCTGCTGCCAGCCTCTATGTTTATATGAGGTAAAAACTATGTAGATACACCACATAATCAGTTTGTCTGTGACAGCTCTGCATGGGGTTGTATATAATATAATGTAAAAGAAGTCATCTTGTTTATATGCAGCATTGTGTCCTAGATTCAGTCTTCATTTATGCTAAGACAGTGACTGTGTTTTTTTTTCTCAAAACATTAATTTAGTCAATTATGCAGCTTAATTTTTTAATAACCTCCACTGTTCTTGGCTGTGCAGTTAGATAGGTGAAATATTTACCCAAAGTAGGATTTAAACAGGGCTGTGTTTTCTATAAGGGCATGGTTTGTTTTCTCCTCCTATTTGCTCCTGTGGGGGATTAATACTGTCAATCACGTTGACTGGCACCTCTCAAATCACACCCTTGCAGCAAAGTGGCTGATTTTGTCAGGGAGAGAATGGCGTTATCGGTAGAACCTTGTTTGGAGACTCACAAAACCGCTAAACCCGCAATTCATGGGAGATCTGTTTACAATCTGCACCGGCCATTGACTGCTAAACAGCCCGCGCAGATCCATCCTGGGCCACTCCGAGGAGGAGAGGAGCAGAGCAATTACATCCTCAAACAGCAATCTGAGGCTAGGTCGGCATGCAAACAGACATCAAGTACACACACAAACACTGACAGATTCAGACACAGGCAATACGTTTGCTCAAGACTTTGCAGAGTCTTGTTAAGCTTTGGGTATGAATATGTTTGGCCTATCTATTGTTGCACGTGTACTGTGCAGTACAGTCATTTTGCTGACATGTGGGTCTGAGTATCTCATTTTTCTTGTCCCATTTCAGAAGCAGCATAAGAAACCTGAATCTTGATGCCATGATGTTACTTCATAGCTGAAATACAACAAAACCTGCCACCAATATTTTAAATGTTAAAAGCTCAGATGTTTAGGATCAGTGTGGATTAAAAAGCATTTTGATTAAAAAAAACAACTCCATGAATAAGCTTTGTCATTCCATATGTAACACTTGTGACATGACAGGTTTCCTTATTCATTTCAACAAATATGTTTTTTACACTAGCTGACTTAATGGGCAATATTTTGAATCCCAAAACATGCAAAATTATTTCTTGAAAATTATTTCTCACACGACATAATATTAGCTACAGTTAGTTATTTGATTTTCAAACTGAAGCTGATTTTCAAGGGGACAGCAAAACATACTGTGCGTCTTGTATATGGTTCTACGGTGCAAATGTAATCCTAACAACAAAAGTGAGATATGTCTTTATAGAGAACCCCAGTAATGAGTCCTGAAACCTGGTAATCCGTTAGTATCTCAGCACCTTCAGTTCCCTTGTCTCAGAGTCAACAGGTTTTTTGAATGGATTTTTGGATAGAACCCTAAATAAGGTCTGTGGTTAGCCCAAGCTTAAGAGACTTTCATGTTTGGTTATCCGACATAAAATATAATCTATAATATAATCAGTAAATACCCCACTCACGAACTCTGAAGCTTTTATGTGTCTTCAAAACAAGTATATGGATGAAATTACAGAAGGTCATCAAACCGAACGCGGCTCTACAGCCTGGTAGCGGTGGCAACGCAACCGTAGCATAGTTTGTTTTAGCCTAGCATTAGCTTTTTGCTTCTGGTGGCAAGTGTTGAGTGGTGTTCATTTGTGAAAATTATCATGCTGAACAAAGTTTCATGAATGTTTGTTTACCAAAGGGCCATAATCCAAACTCCAATGGAAAAATCCCATAGGCTTTTTGACAAGGGAACCTTTTCTCTTAGAAAAAGGATACGGCAAATGTTTGCAGATGACAGCATGATTAAAAATGTTCTAAAGAAGTTTTAATAAATAAAATCACCATTGTGAGCCGTCTGAGCAAAAACACTTACTATTAACCCTATTGCATGTTTTATCATTTTGAGCTTAAAGGGAGATTCCACCCTACTAGAAATTGTGTTTTTCTCTAGTTTATGTCTCCTAAAATGTCTAACCTCGACTACACTGACTTGTATCAGTGCAAAGTGTGTCACTCGAGGTGTTTTCACATTCCCCTAATTAAGGAGGCAATGTCAGGCCCTCAGGAAGTGTACTGGGCTTTAAAGCCAATTATCTTAGTGGCCAAAAGGTGGAATTACAACTCTGGAGTCCATCATGTGATACAATTGGGTACAAAAACACTTTTCCTATAGACTTGCATTTGGAGAGATGCATCTCTAAATCAGTGGATACAGTTTTTTGAGCATCACGACCCCCACAAAATGACTTGTTTCCCTATAGGAATGTGTTTATTTCAGTTGGATAATTGGATATTTGGAAAGTCTATAAGAGCTGCAAATTAAATCATTTTATCCCTGTTCAAGCTAGCAGAGCGCTAAACCAGAAGTAGCTGGCTCGGCCATTTGAAGTCTAGTGCGCCTGCTCTATGGGCCAAATGATGCTGAAGCAGTGCCGATCATGGCAGTTGAATGAATTTGGCTTCATGCACCACAGAGCAACTTTCATAGGGGTCCTGCTTCCAATGCTGCATCCAGTAGCTACATCTATGACTGATGTCTGTGCACTTCCCTTAAGTCTGAGATTGTAACGTGACTCGGGCAAGATAGATTTGATACGTCACAAATTTAAAAGCCAGTCGTTGTCTAATATGTAAATGCTGGCAAAGATAGCTGAAGCCTCCAGTGCTGACCGGATTTATTAAGATACCACCTTTAAAGATTTCAGCCATGCTGTACATATCTCTCTGCAAACTTTGAATGTACTTCTGTTATATAATTAATTATTATAACAATGGGACAATATAAACACATTGTTACATTGTAGCAGATATTTGCATTTTTCAAAACCACTGACATGGTTTCAGCCTCTGCCACTTACAACCTTACAAACAACATTAACAAAACAAAGTTGCTTACCATACTTACCACTCTGATACATTTGCTAGTCAGTGATTTTGGTGCGCAACAGGCTCTTCATCTGAGTCTGACTGAGGCTCAAACATGTATCTCTAAATCTCTCTGATGTTTACTTAAATGCTAATCATCTTGATGTGCACTGCTCTTTCATGGTTAACCTTGCACAAGCAGTGTCGAACTGGGCATGAGTATTGTAGATGAGCTTTCAGTCTCTTTTCAGAGTTTTTTAATGTGGGAAAACCATGCTAAACAATATTCCAATTGCACTTTATATCCTCAGAACCTTGACAATTTCATATCCATGGTAAAACAACTGCTCTGATACTTCCAAATCCGGATCCAAATGCAGTTCTTTGAACTAACATTGAGCCAAGCATTGTCTGCCTTACAAAGCAAGGTTAAAAGCTATAAAGATATCACAAGAAGATTAAAAGCATTAGAGGCGATGTCAGTAGATCATTTTATTTTGCCCACCCTAGCTAGTCAGCATCTTTTTCTTTTTTTTGTCGTTGTTAAAGGACATATGGCCTTTTAATCCAAAGAGGCTGATTGTTGTTTTTACAGCCCAGGAAGTGTTTCTCAATTGGGGTGCTCTAAATCATCACTCCGCTCAATGCAATATAAAATAGCTAAAGGTTGTCCAATAGGGAACATGTAGTACATGTGCTTTTCTTTGCAGACAAAGCAGCTACTCAAGTGTATTACCGACTATCCTTTACGCTGAAGGTTAAAGACAAACCTACGCTAAATAAATATAGCATAGAATTTTACTGTTCAGTCAGTCAGTTTTTTGCACACCAACATTTTTGAGGAACTTATTTTCTCATTTTACATATCATGACGTGCTGGATCAGTGATCACTGTTTTTAAATCCAGCCTAAGACAAATAAGTCAGCTTAATATATTGTTTGTTGAAGCAATATGTCACAATAGGTGTCAGTCACGCTTTACGGTTCTCGAAATGTAAGCCCTATTCTGTATAGTGCCTCAGGCATTAAAGCTTGAGGATGATGCAAACAGCTAAGTATATTGCTTCATCCATTAAAGGATTTTAATAGTTGAGTTACATTATTGATTTTATTTTACAGTGATAAATACATCACTGATTGAAGGTTTTTCACGTCAAAGATGAATTGCATTAGTCTGCCATTTTGAGGAATTGAAACAGAGATAGGACGTGTGAAAGCCATAAAATCTGTATATGTGACACTTAATGTGGGCATTACAACTATGCTAGTGCAGCCTTTTCACAGTATTGTTTTAAAAAGCGGTAATGGGTAATCAGAGGAATGAACTATATGTAGCCCGAGTCTTTGCGCATTTTTAATATGTTATACATCAATAGTATATAAAGTGGAATGCACCCAAAATATCTGGTGGAGCACTTAAACATACAATAACCACGGTGGACATGTTCTGAACTTTTGTATGCAATTATTTGATTTACTTTCTTTCAAAGTAAACCATCTTTTTAGACAAACTGTAGGGGGTGGCACTGCTCCCATCATGCCAAAATAAGACATAATGCACAATCCAGTGACAAACAAACAGAAATAAACACATCTAACTATGTGCTTGTGAGAGTTTTTTTTTTATCTGAATTTCGGTATTTAGAAGATTCAGAGTGAATGATGATATGTGACAATCAGTCACAGCAATTAGTGTTACTGTTAAGAAGCCTTTTTGTTTTCTCTCACCCATACAGAATGTCACAAATAAATCCTCACTTGCATTTGCATATTAATTGGATCTGAGACGTCAAGCATCTTTCATTAAGCAAAATGATCTGCATATTTGGAGACATAAAATAGTTTATTTCAATGTGGGAAAAGAAGTCATTGAAAATTGACCGCATATGGGATGTAAACTTTGGCTGATCCATTAACCCTTTACCCCTTGTCAGCAGATTGAACACAAAGCAACAACAGGCTGATTAACAATGGGATGATGTTTCTCAGACTGATACAATGCTGTAGTTAGATGCAGAAATTGAAGCAGCAGTCACATTAGATGTATATTATAAGGCTTTTATTTGTGTTTTATGTAGTATATTTGGAACATTGTGATCATGAAATTATTTTTTCTTGAGAAATGTAAAAATATAAGATTGCAGTGTTGCCGTTTTGTATTATTTAACTGACTTAAGCTTTTTAATCAAGTTTATTTATACAGCACATTTAAAAACAACCGCAGTTTACCGAACTGCTGTAAGTTAAAATTAATGGCACACAGATAGATAACAATATGACATGGTCACAAATATAAAACACAATAAGACTGGTAAGATCAATTACATACAAATGATATATATATTAAAAAAAAAGAAATGGAATGAAATAAACAACTTGTGCATGCAGCAACATGAAAGTTGTATGAATTTATCACATATTATACATGTTACTCATCAGCAACTTTGGGAAGTTAAAAACGTGCCATATCTCCAAGCTTGAAAATTCTGTTATTGCATAAATCATACATTTATTTGAATCAGCAGTTTTGTTTATCTTCTTTTCGGATTAGGCCCTGAGGGAACCCAACCCCATGATTATCGAAATCCCTTGTGTCATCTGCAGTTGTCTTTCAAAGTTATTCTCAATAGCTCTAACTCTGCTCTGCTAATTACTACAACAACCAACTTCCCTTGAAAGCATCATTTGAACATAATGTGCCATTGTCTTAAGATTGTGTACTTCCAGTGATAAAATTCTCTTTCTCTTAGTGCGCTCTGTTCTTCAAAAGTAAATAAAATCCCAGGACAATAAGAAATGCCAAACAAAGTGGACAAGGGGGGGGAAAGATGTTGTTTGTCTGAAATCTTTGTGTGTCAGACACAACCATGCTTTGTTTGCGGCGTCTGTTGGCCATTCTAAAGGGAAAAGTGACATTGGTTGGTTCGATACGATTAAGGCTCACAGGCTGGTAATGGAAAGGCTGTGTATCGCGGGGTCTACATAGTTAGGGGCTAGACTTGTGAATAATTTGATTAGGTTGCAGGGGAATATATCTGGAGGATTATGTAAATGGCGGTGCCCCCATGCAGAATTCTTTTGAACTCTTCAGAACTCACATCTGCCGGGGTCGACAGCTAGACAGGACGGCTGGCTTCTTGTAGCCTGATTCCTCTGTGTTGGAGGAAGGTGTTTAAAGGTCATTTTCAGTACAAACAGCCTTGTCCTGAAAGACCTCTCTATTCTAAAGAACTTCAATTTATTTTTTGTTGATGCCCATGCAATTATCATTTTCTTTGAGTCAACAATAGCTGAGCTTAGGACAATTATTGCTGTATACTAATTAGCCAGACTGCGTGCGTGTGTGTCACCAGTAACCTCTCTGTATATGTACACACTGGAATAGCTTTGACCTGTTTACAATATATTTAAGGTTATATCTGCCTCTCCCTCTGCGCCGTCTGATTATGAGATTTTTCCCCCAAGCCTTATTTGGTGTATTTCTGGGTGGGGATATGTTTGTGTTGAGCACTATGGCAACCAAAGTCAAGGTGACCAAGAGCATGTTGCACACATTAGATTACCAGAATAGAGGCAGGAGACAATGCAGTCAGCACAAAATACCATTTATCTGCAGCCTGATTGTAGGGATTTCAGAGACCATCCCTGGGCTGGCTGTGGATTTATTGTCTCGGTGAGTCTGACCACTGCGCTCTTAGCTGTGTAAAAGCAGCACTGCTTGTGCAGTGGCTTCTGTATATACTCTCACAGACACTTTAACACAAGTGGATATTTTGGCTTTATGTGGACGGCAGTTGTTATGTTAAAGCAAACAGTTTTAATGTTCCATAAATGGAAAATGTTTCTGTGAAGTCTTGGTTTGTTTTTTTTTCTCTCTTTTTAAACCATAGTAGTATAGGGTTCATACAAGGTGCTTGAGGTGCTTGAACTACTTGAATTTTTACACTCCTTGAAAACCTTGAAAATCAGACATTTTTTTAACTTAGTCCTCGGAAGAAGCATTTGAATCTAATTAAGAGGAGAACAGAATGATACTTTCTTTTTTTAAATAAAATTTATTAGATTTTTAGACAATTTTTTGTCTAATTTTTTTTTTACAATTTTTTTAAACGGCCATAGTTGCAATGATTTGCTACTGACATATTAGCCCAAATCAATGGTAAGCCACAGTACACAGTCAGCACAAGCAGTTGCGTGTCCGGACTGTTTTTACTGGGGTGGCCCAAGTGGGTCACTGACTTATGCAGGAGTGGCATGAAGTATGAGTGCTGCTGTGAGCTCCCATTATGGTCTCCACTGAATTTTACCTATAAACAAAAATTCTCCAAATCCAGTTCAAACTGGCTGGGCAGATAGAAAATCATAATGGGGTGGCACCTTGGGTGGCCAATCAGATTTCAGGGGTGGCCTGTACCACCCCAGGACACTCTTTAGACACGCCCCTGAGCACAAGGATGTTTGCTAGCGTGAGTCTTAAGCTCTATTTGGCAGTAAATTAGCAGCAGTTAATTAATAATAAATCGATTTTAGACCCTGGTAGCATGCTTGCTCCATTTATAAATTTGCACAGTTTTCTTGTTACAGATGGTTTCGGAGAAAAGAATTTCATCCTTGAAAACAAAAATGAGTGCTTGAAAGTCCTTGAATTTGACTCGCCCCTGTGCAAACCCTTGTACTAGCATTTGGGAAGCCTTGTTAAAAATTCGCTGAGAAAATGTTATCCATATTTGTTTTGTTGAAAGACCGATAGAGCGTAACAATGTTATCTCTTCAGTTGTATCATAATTCATATCTTTGAATTCCACTTGCAGTAACTCCATTACACTGTGCTGGGTTTGTTCTGAGTGTATTTGATCAATCTCCAAAAAAACTAAAATGCTCTAATATTAGCAGCTGGTTGAAAATCTGGCAGGCTCATAGCAGCACATGTTAAGTAACTCTGGCAACTTATGCTCGCTCGTGCACTGTGGCTGCAAGTGTATGTTCGGGCCTTCAGAGATGAAGTGTTTGGGACTGCTCTGCAGACACTGAGGCGGTAGTGCCAACACAGTAAAAACTTAATCACTTTGGCAGGCCGTGTAGTTGTGGGATTCAGTCTCACTCAACAAAACATGAAAAAGAAAACAAGCAGATTTTTACAGTACTTAACCTCTTAGTTTATTGAAAGTTCCTTCCACATGTGAACCCCCATACTGTGATGGACGTGTGAAATATAGGGAATGTCTGACTTGGTGCTTATGTGTGCTTTCAGTCAGTTTCCTCTCTCAGAAAAGCTGAAGTCCTGAATTATTGACTGAAAATAAGCTCGACAAAACCTCCCACTTCCCCTCTTTGAGAATGTTTTTTTGTGATTCCAAGGAATGTATGCAGGGCAGTAAGCGGTTACTTCACCAACAGGAAGGATGATACAAGGACATACTGTAATTATGTTCAAAGATACAGATTCAGCCCAGTTTTTACTTGTAAAACTTAAGCAATCAGTTTTGGAATCTAAAAGAATCCTCTTTTGTGGTTGTCATGTGCTATTGAAAGAGTCTGCTTTGCCCCGGCTTGTGACCACTTGTTGAAGGGGTTGGGAGTGATTTAGGGAGGGCAGCTGGATAACAGAGATTTTATTTATCTATTCTGAGAGCCCTTTATTTTTGCAAGCAGTTCTCAGCTTGCAGTTGCCGCTTTCATGACTTTGTGGCAGATTGTATGAATTGTGTGAAATGACTATGACTAAAGGGGGGGAACAGCTGAGAGTGCGATGTGTGGAAAAAAGTGAAGAAAATAGAAAATGCCAGAGATGTTAAACAGAGGGCAATCTGGATCTCTGGAAGTGTTGCTTAAAGTGCTAAATGCTGATTTCCTTTGGCTCTGTTGGAAGGGAAGGGAGGGCAAAACATTTCACAAAGGTCAGGGGTGGGACATGGGAAAAGTGTTTTCTAACATCACGTGGGTTAGATTCAACATAGTCATATTTTTCAGTTAAATGTTTTATAAAGTGTTCAGCATGTTGGATCCCTTTTCAAAGAGTATGTGACATAAGAGTCACTAGAAATAGAAACTTTTTTCTAACGCAGCCTGATTATTCGACAGTGTTTCTCACGGCTTTGTGAAGCCTCTCCAGGCATCTGAATATGTGATTGTTCTGTGCCGCTACGTGTGTGAGGATAGATATGGAGGCATTATTACCCAGGAGAGGTCAAGGGTCAAGCATTAAGCAAGCTGCCTGCTTGGATCCCTGCATCAGAGATTTCACTCTGTTGGCCCAGGAAATACTCCAGTGTCTTGTCTAAATAATCAAGGAGTCCTTCAGCGTACAAATGTGAAAACTGATAAATAAACACAAGAGACTCAGATTAAGAGGAAGTATGACTGAAAGGAGCCCACAGTGCCAAAGTGAAGATTTTTCCCTCTTAATTATAGATCAGCAGACTGGTGTTTACAGGGCCTTGCTCAGGAACAGGAATACCCTCTTGGTCCGTCACCTTTAGTCTCATTTTCTTAGTTTCATAACAATGTTGTTTGACCTTCTGCATAGGAACAGTTTGTTTTAACCTCATTCCTCTAAAAATGCAGGAAAACAATGGAACAGTCTGGGGTAGGAAGTCACATCTCACCATATCAAAAACAGATTAGAAACTTAAGAAAAGGCCAAAATACATGTATGCATGAAAACAAAAGCAGTGGCAATGAAAAACATCAAAGCACCAAAGATTTGTCTTCCAGTGTGCGCTTGACAGAAATTATTTTAGTACTGTGTCTGCTTCATGTATGTGCTAATAAAGGTCGAAACATATTTACTGAATATTTTTGCCAAATATATCTTACACGGGCTATACTGCCCCCCCCCCCCCCCCTCCATGTTTGCACATAAGCACACCTTATACAATGAACAATATTATTTTTATTAGTAGTGGTAGCAGCAGTAGTGTTTTTTTCACAGTCCTTGAGCTCTCTCTTTTATCTGATCAGACTTCCATTCTCTAAGAGTTCCTGGCTCTTGTTAGAATCTCTAAAGAGGGACAAAGTTAGAGTGAGCATTATCACACAAACTCAAAATAACTCCAGAATTCAGACAGTGCCTTATTAGGTCATGGATCCACAATGGGAAGGAAGTGAACAAAAAATATATTGACAGGCCAGTGTTCCTGTGAGTCCAGGCAGAATAACCTAAGATAGACTTTTTGCCTGTGTGCTTCACATTGACAACAAATTCTTTTTTTTTTTGGCATTCTTTAAGTTGGGTTTAGTTGTTTTTAAATAAAATCAAGTGAGACAGTGTACCAAGCACACATAGGCATCTTGTGTCATTGCCTCAGGCTTTTTAGAAGCACATCACCTGTCTTTATAACTCAATAATCACCCAATTGCTAGTGCAGCACAGTACTGAATATTTCCTTCAGATATGTCTCTTCTAATAGGATATTAAAGTTTGAATCTTTTCTCTACCTATATAAGAGTCTAGATACATAACTGTTAGACAGTAAAGTATAAGTTAAAAATAGGATGCCAGTTTAGGCTAGTTTTGCTTAAGATAGCCTGACACCCATGAACTGGTTACCAGGCAGTTAATTTTAATTAAGAAAAAAATGTTCAAAAATGATGTGAAATAAAAGAAATCTGTTTGATTAGTGCAGCGCTCCATTAACTCAGTGAGCTTTAGTGCATTTAGAGGTGGTGAAATGTTACTGTTTTGTGATGTAAACATCTTGCCTATTATTTTATTTTCTGTTGGCTTTGCTGACAGACAGCTGGCTAACAGCTGTAACGTGGACACGTAAAGCTCACTGCCCACCCTCCTGTCGTCACTGGTATGCTAGCCTTGGCCATTCTGCACCATGCACCACACAGGTGTGGTGGAAACTAGGTATTTATGCTTCTTATTCGCTCTTACTGCTGGTAACACCGTCCTGATGGCGGACTAACGGGATGCTGTTGCCATGTAAACAAGGTAGTCACCCTCCGGTTCCCCCCAGGTCACCCTGGTGAGTAAGCTGCTTCATCTTGAGCCGCAAACCCCCTTTAGCATTGTAAACTATGTTAGCACAGCTAGCCACGCTGACATGACTAGTAGGGAAAAAAGAGCTAATAGTGGTTTTGCGGCTTATATTTACTCACTGGGGCACCTGAGGGGAGACCGGAGGGTGGGCACAATATTTCCACACCAAATGAGAGACACCGCTAGCTAGCTGCCAGAACTGTGCACTGTGCCAGTGCACAGTTCATTAAACTAAAGGGTAGTGAAATTAACCTATTAAAAGATATTCATAACCAGTCCAAGATATTCTCATTCCTAGTTAAAAACAAGGCTTCTAAATTGTGAATGGAAACCACACAGAGTGTCTATTTATGGATCCACTTGGTAAAAAAGTGTCTGTCTGTTCCACAACATGCCTCACTTGTGTTTTGTTCTATTTTTGACCAGATTCTGTCCTTGAAAAGGACAAGAAAACTGACAGTCTGTGGGTGTGTGCATGCATGTGTGTGTTTGTGTGGCTGACGGACAGGGTGGGGGGTGTATGGCGTCACAAGTGCTTCGGTTTAGGAAAAGTGACACTTTGCCTTGAAAGACTCTTCGGGCCAGTTAGATAAGGAATTTAGTGGCTTTATCACAAATGCCACTATTTAATTTAAAAGGGTGAGGCACTTAGGATCTGGCACCAGTCTTTCAGTCTAGTGATAAATTTGCAAGAAAGTGGAAAAGATTGGAGCCTGAGAGCAGATTAGCAGGATACAAATATAGAAGTGACATTATAGTGGGTATTAGTCAGGTGCTCCTCTGAACAAGTGGCTGGTTCCTGATAGGCCTGAGAATGGGGCCTGACTGCAGGCTGGGGCCAGGTTTCTGGACACACTCTGGAAAGACTAATAGTATTAGTAAGTTTGGTTTCTTTATAAAGAAACACCTTAAACTCACAGATATATAATATTTGTAATGCATGAGTGAATCAATATCAATATTAGCTTTATAGCATTGTGTCAGTAAATGAGGCCATTGCATTGTAAATTGGTTAATTCTTTGTTTTGCTTTCTGACATTATTCAATTTTTTCCCGGTCACAAGTTGGCAGAAATGTGCAAGAGCGTCAGCCAAAATTCATATTGAACTGCTCTATTGTTGTTTGTACAGCAAGCATACAAACAACACTAATGCAGTGTTTGACATTACCATATTCTTGGAATAACCAGGATGCACACATTATTCAATATTGGAGCTCCAAGTAGTTATTATTCTTTATTCACGATTAATCGGCTAATTATTTTCTCAATTAATCATTTGGTCTAAATGTTTCAGAAAATTGTGGAAAAAAAGATTCTAAATTCCTAGTACCTGTGTATATTTAATTTTTTTGTTATTTATCTGACTCTCAGCACAAAACCCAGAGACATTTAGTTTACTATTACATATAACAAGGAAAAGCTTAAAATACTTACTTTGAGAAGTGTTAAATGGTAATTATGTAGCATCAAAATGGTCAGTTTCTGCCCAACAAATCATCAGATCGTTTCAGATGAAAATGTATTTAAAAACAGAAAACCTTATCATCATGTAAGACAACTGACTTTAATTCTGCATTTGCCTGTCCAGACTTGACATTTCCACATTGTTATTGCTCAAACTGCTTGGCAAACTCAGTGTAGTTCCAAATAATACACACTGCAGCAAAATATTTTCTGTAAAGGGGACCTACTGTGCTTTTTTCCCAGGTTCATACTTGTATTTGGGGTTTCTATAGTAAAAAGATGACCAAAGTCTTGCAAAGCTTCTAAACCAAAATCTTCATGTTCCAAAAGGAATATGATCCGAAACCAAAACGAATTTAACATCACTGGCAACCAAGATGATATGTTTCCCTGACATTAGCATGTAACTACATGTACGATTGTATGTAATTTAAACACTTGTAGTAGCATGCCTGGCGCAGATGATTACATAAAGAAATACATCAGGAGCTGACGCCAGCTTGTTTTAAAAGTAGAAAAAATCTTGGAAACAGAATATTCAGAACAATCTGAAGCCTGAGATTTTTGCTCACAGGGATTACTTTTACTTCATTATCTGAAACTTTTGCCCTGTTTCATATGAACATTCGACATTGTATTATATACAGCAAGGGACAAAAACTAAGGGAAAGCAGAATAGATACCCTTAAACAAGCCACCACAGTTACAACCTTAGGTTGTGTCACAAGCAATAGGCAAAATGAGAGGCTATTGTTTTATTATCATTAGACAAGATGCTCCCATCCATGCAGGCCAACCAACCAGTCAGCAGCAGTCTCTAACACAGTGACAAGGACTTATCGCCCGCAGGCCTCCCACTTGAAAACACTGCGAGTTGCTCTGGGTCTCTGCATTTCTGGTGGGGGGTTCTGTACCTCTGTGCCACCTGAGAGCCGTGTTGTTCTCAGCTGCTGCTGGTTTGTGCTTAAAGACAGACTTGGACATAAAAAGACTAGAACTACTGAAATCAAAGTGTGGTCCTTTAATTAAATGTTTAATTGAAGATATAGCCTTTTTTTACAGCATTCATAATATTCATGCAACTAATGAATATTTTTGTTGGTGATCATCGGTTATTGTTGGCCTGTTCGATGCCAGTTACGCGAAAAGTCCAAAACTGTTAAAACCCAAAGAAACTACTGCTACTTTATAGAGTAGGCCCAGTACATACACTTGTATAGAGCCATTCCTTTCTCCTGTGTGCGTCAAGTCTCTATTCATATTCACATTCATATAAACCGTCTCTGTTTATATGCTCATTCCCCTGCTTTTGACTTAAAGTGGCAAGTTCACACCTGTTCTCAGGGGATTGTTAAAAAGCACCCTAGGAAAACAGTGGAAAATGACGTAGTTGAGCATAACTGAGAAAAAGTACACTTAACAAGGAACTTATTCACAGTTTACAGAAAACAGTAATGGTACTGTGTCTAATAATATTACTAAATGAATGTTTTTTTCCCTGTAAGTGCACAGTAACACTTGTTTTCCCATTTATATTTTGTCTCTTCTCTCATTTTTTATCAGTAAGCCAGAATACCCAGAATTTCTATTTTTATTTTCCTCTGATCCTTTAAGATACATTTTTATTTTGTTACTAAACCCTCCTTTTTCCCATGTGCCCCCCCCCCCCCCCCCTTCCTCCCTCCCCCCCCCTTTTTTTTTTCTTATTGCAACAGTTGTTGTGTGTTCGTCTTGGCAGCGCTCCATAGTCTGTTTGATGTGGTTTCCAGAAGTCCTGAACTGCAGTCCCTGGCCACTCTTTCTGTCATCAGTAGACCTGCTGTCTCTTTAGCCTCCATTGACTCCTTTTAACCTCCTCCTACCTTCCTCACATCGGAGCAGCTGCTTTCCTTCCCGCTGCACATTTCTGCATGGAAATGATCTGATTCCCATTATTTGGTAGTAAACTGAATTTCGCTGTGGTCTGCATACACAAACTTACTCCTGAAAATACGGTTTGCTTTGTAGTCGTGCTACATTGCCGAACATCTTCCAGGCTCAGTTCCAGGCACTGGAGAAAAATTGAAGAAGGCTACTATTTCCCTGTTGTAAATATAAATTAGGGAAGGCTAAATTTATGGTTTGCCTTTTAAGTCATGAGCCACCCAAGACTTGCGCTTTTTTTCCATCCCAATAATATGTAAAACTAGATCAAAGTTAATCAGCTCTGTTGAACCCATTTCTACCAGCGACCTCTACACACTGTAATTTGAGTGATAGAAGAAGGGGAGGGGGGTAGAGCCAGCAAGATAGTAGCTTCAAAGCGGGCCCTGTAGAGGACAGGCAGTGACCCTATATGGGCGCCTTTCCTGCATATACCAGCACGTTTAAAGGGAAACTGATAGGCAGGTGAAATATCTGCCACTTACAGAAAAGAGGCAGGGACTAGGGAGGGCAGACAGGACAGAATGGATATGGATTGGGTCACAAGGCTGACGAGGCCTTCCTAAGGAAATGAATATTCCTTGCAAAGTACACTTGGTGACACTTAGGTCTAAGGACAAAACACAAGAGCAAAGGAAATCCATTCCTCACTTTTATTTGGCACACAAAAGCACTTGATCATAGTTTTTTTTTTTCATCACATAATACCTTACACGCTGTATTAGGCATTTTATGGTGACATTACTATAAAATATGCTGTTGTTTTGACACCATTTATTGTTTTATGATTTGTAGTACCAAGTAACAAATGTAGAAAAATCATTCTTCAATCTTCAGCTTATGTTTAAAACTGAGAGATTAATCAATCGACTTTTTTTTCATGGTCTGAAGTGTATATGTATCCACTTTCACCCGACCAGCGGAGATACGTATTATTATCGTGTGGACTTCCACTTTGTATCAGATGAAGGCGGTGCGGTGAAGGCAGAGCTAAACATGCCCAGGGGGCTGGAGTGAAACCGGTGTCTCATTTTCAGGGGCAAACAAACACATACAGGGAACAGACATGGCTGTCACATCTCCCTTAGCTCCCCCTGTCAACCCCCGAGGGCGGTGGGCAGGGGCAACCTCTGCGCTCTGGTGATGCCATGAAAATCTACAGGCAGGAGCAGAAATACATGAGCAGACATTCACAGAACACCAATATAAATACACAAACATACACCGCTGTACAAATGTTCTCAAATACAGCAAGAAAGACTCGGTGTTAGACTTTAACATCCCTCTTGAGATTACTAGTTTGACCTTCCAAGCTGAAAAGCAGCAGATTTAGTCCATAAACCTGGCTCCATTTTTAACTTTCCCAGATTGATCAGTGATTGTGCTGGCGCCGAGCAGCTGTATAGCTTTACATCAGCGAGGAGGAGGTTTAGCGGTTTTCAATAGTATTTCAGGATATCCTTGCTGCTGCTGCTGCAGTTTTTGGCAGACTAACAGCTGCCACCAGCATTAGTGTACAAGCAGACACTTCTTAATGTTCCCCAGCCCTGGCCTCATGTGTCACATGGACTCCATCCAGCCTAACCCAGTTGCCATCCGCAATGGCTGGATTGGTTGAAAGCAGTGTGAGACCAGCAATTTACAATATGCTGAAGACTATCCTTTCATTTTGGTTTAAGGTTAGAAACAATAATGTGACCAGTTCTGACGATTTGGTGGTCTCTGTTTGCCCGCAGAAGGCAAACAGAGTTGAGACACCTTTCTAATTATATGCGATTTATTATCACAGATGAAAAGTGATTTAATACTGTTTTTTTTAACAGTCTCTGGACCAAGGGAAATTAGTTACGTAGCCCTGTTGCTTATAATTTGACAACACTGCCTTGAATTCACTGAGATGTAAAATTAATTCTTGCAACTGTTTTCAATGGGACTTTCGTGTTTGCCTCACTCACTGTTAAAATCTGAGAAAAATACAAATGATTGGGCTTGGCTCAGTAACTTCATTGTGCAGGGAAAAGAAAGCCAAACTGGACGGGGTTCAGTGGTTTTAGGCCTTTTGAGGGTTTGTGTGTCAGGATTTATGTATTTAATTACACACTCATTCTACTAATGTAAGTGGAGAAAAAAGGAAAAGGGATAAAAAAAAAGCCCCATCAAGCCTATAAGCTTGTAGTTTCCCTCTTACTGAAAGTTGGCCACCGCTGCTGTTTAGCTCCCCTTGAACTGGGCTAATACTTGTCTATTCCGATTAGGATTAGTATGTGTAGCATGGGCTCAGGGACCCGGGACTCGTAATCTAATAAATCAAGATAAAAAACTCTGAGATTGGTTTACAGAGGGCTCGGATTTACTATTGGCCATCTCAGAGAAACAGGGATTAACACAGCATTTGGTGCTGTAGCTACACACTCCCAATTCTGCACATAGGGAGAAAGAGAGAGACCGCGGCAGCGAGGGAGGAAAGAAGACTTAGAGGGAGGGAGTGGAGGAGAAGGGCTGGCTAGGGCTTTATATTGCCTAACAGACAGCAAGTTAAACTCGCAGTGACAAGGTCAGGTTAGTCCTTGTACAAAAGGCTTTGTTCCATAGGCAGATTAAAGGTCTCTTTGACAGTTTTTACACTTTTGGATCATGTTGAACATGTTAGGAGTTAATCCTGTCTGTGAGGGGAAGAAGCCCCGTTGCCACACAAAGGAGAGATAGGTGCAGGGAGTGAGCATACTATGTTTAATAAAATGAACTGCACACAAAATAACTAAACACTTTTCTCATTAATGACAATGAATACATTTCTTTGCGCGCTAATGTTATGGAAAAGTTAGTAGATGATTGCCTTTTTAGTTTATTTACCTTTATTTCCCCATTGATAAAATTAGTGCAAAGAAGGCACAAGTACATCTCATATCACATAGTTTAAGGAGTAAGTAAGTGAGGGCTATGTTATTACTTTAAAAAATCATCTATGAAGTATGTTTATTGTCTATCCTGTGCATTTGGCCTGCATTTAACAAAAACAGCAGCTATGGTCTCCCACAGCCAGATACAACACATGATTACACCACTGTGTAATGTGAAGACAGTCTCACTGACTTTTCACAGCAAAGGATGCATTTTCCCATGCAGAATCTCAGAATCAGAAATGAAACTGATAATTTAAGGACACTTGGTTAGCACAATGTCCCTTTTTCACTGATAATGAAATGAGCTATGCGCTGAGATGATATGATAAGGGTGTTGGTTTTCTGCTCTCAAGACATGTTGCTCGTGTTCGCAAGCATTGATTTCATAACCATTTAATGTGAGAGAACTTACAAATATTGTAAATTTGTGTTTTTTTGTTTTTTTTTAAAATTTAGCTGGATGGTTGTTTGAAAGGATGAATTATCTGGTCATTCTGTGAATCAGAGTTTTTACCCGGTGTAAGCACAGTTTGCTGCTCACAACCTATTGAGAGATACACCTAATGGCCAGCAGCTAGTCCTTGTTTATCTCTTGTCCTTGTTTATTTCAGCATGATTATTTTTAGTGTTTTATACTGTTGTTGAGCCATGCAAGTGTCATATACCTTTTTCCACCAAAATTATCGACTGTGAGTGTTTTAAAATCAAGAAAACTGCCAAAATAAGTGAAAGACTGTTTTCTAACTGCTAGAAGACCAGTGCCGTGTGTGCAGTGCTGCAGTAGACGAGTATTCTCTATTTATTTTTTATTTTTATTAATTTTTGTCTGGTGTATCATGTTCGATTTCACTAATGGGCTGGGAAAGCAGTATGGAGGCCAGTGAAAATGTTTCAGTAATTACGTCTTTTTTACATCTCTTACTTATTCAGTCTCTCTCTCTCAAAACTTTGAACAGTGCTGGAGCACTGCTTGGACTGAGATGTGTCATATTTCCAGCGCTTCCAATCGGAGCTGATCTGAGCTGGAGCCGATAAATACCCGTGACTACTGCAGAGTCATTTGTCGCGGCAGCAAATGATGATATTAACCATTAATACAAAAGCCAGATGTTGTTGGGTTAGGGGTTTTTGTCCAGTGGGAAGGGGCCTATAGAGTCATATCCCAAAATAAAAAAAAAATAATTAAATAAGATTTTGCCTTGTAAAATGTATAATTTGGATACATATGTTGAGGAGCAGTGTTTAAGTTGATTACCTGCTTTCCCTCTCAGACCTGTCATGTGATGTAGGTGTCAGACCTTTAGTATCTTTTGTCACATTTGAGGAGAGCTTATTTTGTTTACAAAAATTGTGCACACTTTCCAATTTCAGTAGTAGTGAGACACTATATCATTAACAATATTATGGGAAGGTACATCCCTTTTTGTCACCTTTAAGTTAGTTGACACAATGCAACATGTTTCTTTTTGAAACAATGTAGCACTAAAAATGTCCAAAGACTTCTTTAATCCAAATGCATTTTAGTGATATTTAGTTACAGCAAATCAAGTATTAATAATAACTGTTAAGTATGTGTGATAATGCAGACACAAGTAAATGCAGACAGTTTCAAGGTTCAGCAGAGCCTTTGTTCTCTTGCCTGATAAAACATCCAGACAGACTTAGATTTGGGAAATTATGTATTTCTGGCAGTTATCTATCTGCTGCAGCTCCTTTTCTGCTTAGCGTTTTTCTGAGAAACAAGACTAAAATATCTCCACCTGAAATTTGAGCTCTTTCTATTTTCTCTCTGATGCTGGGGTTTCACATAAAGTTTTACATATCAAAAGTGGAATGTACTTTCATCTGCTTGCATGTCTTGTTAAGCAATATCAAACACAGGAAATTCTTTCTACATCCCCATATAAAGGTTGAAAAATCCTAGCAACATATCTCGGCTTGTGCAAAAGAGGCCTTTTCTTTTCTTTCTGAGGGAACTGTTAGCAATATCACTGGGCAATTAGCAAGGAAACGAGAGAGAAATGGAGAAGCCAATTACTTCTGCGAGTTAGCTAAAGGCCATTTTAAACTGTGTGCCCATGACATAATAATGTTTATGGTAAATATTATAGTTGGAGACAGTGAGTGCATGGCGTGAGAGGCAAGGAAAAAAAGGCATCAATCTCAGATCGAGAATAATTTATTAAGATCTGAGATGCGGCAATTACGTGGAAAGGACCAAAAAGAAAAAAAAAAGAAGAAGCCAACTCTCCAGGAACCGCATACATGATTGCAATCTTGATTAAATCCCCCTGGATCTAATGAGTTGATTTTCTGCTGTTAATATTGCATTGGCTGATGATGGATTCGTTAAGATAATGGAACGAAGCTAAAATATAAATGACTCCCTGTCAAGGAGCAGATTTTCGTCATTTTCCGTCTGACACCTCCGCCGTGGGGATTTGGTGAGGCCTTTTTGTGTTTCGAACCATCAGGATCTAGAATACTAATTGCTTATGTGTGGACGCTTCTAATGCCTCTCCTCCTCTCTACATCCCCCCACCCCTCCCTATCGTCTTGGTAAATATCTCCTCCACATCTCTACACAGAAACAAAGAGACGGAAGCAGCTTTCTTTCTTTAATGCTGCTCAACGTATCTCCCTTTTTACTACGTTAGAACAATTTTCACATAACACAACTAATTTCTATCCTGTTTGACACCCCCGGTTTGACTATCATATCACATAAAGGGGGCAGATATTTAAAGCCACTGCTATATGACACAAAAACTGCCAACAAAAAGAAAACATGTAAGCAATAGGCTTCTCATATCGACCTGTGCTTTTGAGATAAATTAATAATGTGGTCTCCCTTTGGTGCTGTGCAGAGTAGCTGAGCCAGTCTCTCTCTGTTTTAAATGGTCTGTCACTTAGGTCAACTAGAGGAGTAAAATGTCCGATGCATAGAATATTGATCGCATATCACACACGAACCACACACAACAACACGACAACAACACTACATGTATAATTTTTCTCTCAAGTGTGGCAGGAACCCTAATGCAAAAAGCATTTATAATAATCCACATGTATACTGTCGTGTGAATATACATGTATGCTGAGATAATTTGGCTGGGCAGTGTTGTTAGCCAAAAAAGGAAGTCAGTATGTTTAACAGGGTTCCCACGGTTAAGAAAACCCTGGAAAAGTCGTGGAATGAGTAAAAATGATTCAGAGTTTTAGAAAAGTCATGGAGTTTTGTTGTTTGTAATGAAATTGTCACTGTAGTTTTCCGTGGTTAGAGTCCATGTAATGCAGCTTAATGGCAAATGTATTTTCTGTAGCTGTCAATGTAACGTTGCTGTGTGTTTTACATTTTGTTTACCATCACACATGTTACTTTATGTTCTCCCAGCATTCAGTCTCTCCCTTCATGTATGCCAACTGGCTGAAATTTATGTTTGAAAAATGGTGGAAAAGTTGGGCAAGAAAAATTCTGGGTCCTTGAAAAGTCATTGAAAAGTTTTAAAATTTTGTATATGAAAATATGTGGCAACCCTGGCTAAAGTTCACACGATTTTTAATGGCTTATAAAATATCCAGTTTCCAGTTGTCTGACAAGTTTTATACCTCATGTACATGAATACATTTAGACTGTGTAGTTTGATGAACCTACTGACCAAATCCGAAACTTTTTTTATCATTATCGTAATCACCATTGTTGTCAAGTTTCATGCATATCCTGACCCTTCCTTTGTGGCGATTATGATATTGTTCCTTTTTTCTGTGCGATATTACCAGGGAACCCGTCTGATTGGGCCATCCCCGAGGGCCCTTTCTTCTGCGTGTCACTTTTTGTGTCCTTTAACATGGTTTTACTAAAAAGTCTTTTTTAATCAATCAAGAAGCAGGCAGAAAATAGGCTTTGTCATGGCTTGGCCTGGGGTCGTGTGATGCCTGCTCTGCCCGGTGACAGGTCTTCAAAAGGGATAAAAAGGAATATTTTGGGGGGAAAACGGGGGTTTCCATGGCACCGGCACTTGTTGCACATGGATCACCATTCTTTGGTTCTGCATGAGATTGAGGTTTCAAAGGGCTGGACAACAAAAATTAGGCGAGGAGGGGACAGCGGGACTGTGGAGGTAGCTGCCCTCAAGCCCCCGACTCTGTCCTCTCCTAGGGGAAAGGGAGAATAGGAGCCAGAAGTGACAGCACAAAAAGAGGCCTACTAGGTGCTGTCAAATATGCATGAGTAAATGGTCAGTTTCTCACTCTGTGGTGTGTTGAAAAAATTCAGAACGAAACACGGACTCGGAGACACAAAGTACGGACATTTTCAGTATGAAGTGTATTCTTGTTGCGGCTTCCACTTCATGTAATTAGAGGTTGTTTCATGAAGAATGAGGTCACGTAAACTTGTAAGATTCTGAGTTTATGTGTGGGAAATGAAACCAGGAAACTCAGACAATAGATTGGCAGTCATAACGGCAAAGAGGATTATTATTTTAAACTGTTCTGTTCAGTGGAGTGCCTGTTTGTGTGTTCCTGTTATTTAAATTTGTAATAAATGAGACACCATGGTGCATTGTATCAGCTTAACTTGTTTACCAACTTTAAGTTTAAAATAACTTAACTACAAGAGACTCTGGTTTGCATTAACCGTGTGAAGCGCATTATAACATGCATGCGTGCATGCAGCCGTATATTTCACACATAAATGGCTTTGAGCTATTTTCACTTGTGTAAAAATGTTGTTCATGGTGATTACCTTTTTGCCCCACCTCGAATTCCTCTAACAATTACGCATTCCTCTGTCTTTGGGAAATGGCATAGTGAGGTCAAGGTTTTTGCATGTCAGGAGTCCTTTAAGCAATTTGCAATAATTTCCATAGCATCATCTCTGCCACCTTCAATAACAAACAAGGTTACACACATGTGTTGCTCTTTACACCCAAGCAATCAGCGCTGAACGTGTTTCAGTGTTGGAGGGCTTTAGTCTGTTCACACTTGGATAAAAGAGGTCAAAAGGAGCATAAGCACATTTAGCTGCAATGTTGATCAATATTAAAGAATTTAAATATAAGTCGCACTATGATGATAGCTGATAGTATTGAAATATAAAAATATAAGATTTGGTGTGGCTGCATCTTGTTATAACTTCTGTGTATGTATGTATTTATTTAGTTCTTTCAGGTTCTCAGCAATGTGCCGCCAGCCTGTTTAAAAGGTTAAGGCAGTCGGGATATGTTCCTTGATGGGATTTTATCATGCTAGGCATGCTCTGTTTCCTGATGAATATATTAAAATTATTACTGTGCAAACAGAGTTTCTAATTACTGACCTGCTTGCCATTGTACTGTGCGTTCTGTATGCCCCCCTTCTTCTCCATGCCTTGTTTATTTATCTGCACCAGTGAATACAGAATAGTCTATGCAATGTCATTTCCATCCACATGAAAATGATTTTGAAAATGCCAATCTTGCCTATTATACAGTGTAATTACTTGTCTGCTTTTTGATTTTATCATATCTTCAGCCAGTGGGAAGATACTTGGAGAGGCTAAACATCTTAGCGGAGCTTGTCAGCTGATGATTTGCAGTGGAAAAAAAAAGAAAAAACAGTTTGCAAATGAAAGTGCTTTCTGCCACATGTACAAAGTCAATGATTATAGTTTATTGAGGGGTTTACCTACTGTGTGCAGGGGCTTCTCTTGAGATTCAGGCATTGTGTCAACTGAAAATATATGCTGTCATATCATACCTGAGCATGTAAGGTAGGGTTACTTAGACAGCACCGAACTTTTGGGTGACAGTTAAAATGATAAACCTCCAGATAAAAGACTGGAAAGAATGGAATACATTTTTCGAAAACATCTTTAAGAAAGTATGTAAGATATGGGCAGATGGAACCACCTTGACGCATTCTTACATTATGAATAAGCATTTGCATGTTACCTTTGCTTTCATTCAGCAGGTTTTTCAACTTTCACGGCCAAAAACATTACTTTTGGAGTTCATTTCGATCGTCACCGCTGTGCCTCTGACATGTCATGCAACTATTCTGTTGAGCGGGTGCATATATACTGTATGTGTATGTGCAGTGCTTAAAGTGTCACCGATTTTACTGGAGCATCTGCACTACATCATGGAAAAGGGCAACCCTGTTGTTTACTTGTCTGCCTGCAATGTTGCACAGGGGGTTGATCAGGGGAGTTGATAGGAGCTGCAATTTAAAAAGAGGACACTGCAGCTCTGAACAAAAACAATTAAAGGAAAATGAAAGACGGCCCCCAAGGGTTAAAAATAGAAAATTATCAACATGCATGCTGGAATCCACTACCCCCCACCCTCCCACACACCTTACTGGGCCTGCATTGTTATGTATGATCAGATCTGCCAGTTCTTCCTCTAAGCTCCTTGTCACATTTTGACTTAATGAAGTGCAACTTAGAAGGGAATTGGGTTCATCATGCTAGTCGCACGATGCTCCCTTGTTGTAGCAAACAGGAGTGGCATGGGACCGAAGCGCTACAGCGCGAGTCGTTATCATTCCGGTCAGTCTGTTTAACACAAAATTAAACAAAGAACTAATTAGTGCCTCATGAATTAATAACTGCACTGTTGCCGAGAAGAAGTTAGGTTGCTGAGGGGAGATATAAAATAAGTAGGAAGATCAGGTTAGAATTATTATTACTTTTTCGGGGATGCATGGGCTCTCAAGGTTAGGAAACTTTTGAGAGGATTTAAGAGTGACTCAACTGGTTCTGCCAAAGTCAGTTGCTGTCCCGATGTAACTCTGTGTCTGGGTTAATGGATGTCATATAAGACACTGCTTTTCTGCGCAGAAGAAAAAGACATATAATTGTAATCATCAACTTTATATCTCAGCTATGTATTTGATTTTAACACAGCAGGGAAAAGGAACCAGCACTATGTATTCTCTTACATTACCTACTTTCACCCTTCAGTTATCAAAGCAGTGTTTGATCCAGGAATCTTTTTTTATATCTCTATAATGTCTTTTTTTGCTGCTGCGGTTTCATGGAAAAGTGATTCATTAGTTTTTTAGTCTGAAAGACTGAGTCACCTTTAGCTAAGAAGTAGGAAGCTGCTATCAATTATTTTCATTTACACTGACAAGCTGATTTAACTTAAAAAAATCTAAGTAACTGATTGCCTTGAAAAATGTAAGTAAATATAACCATTAGTCTTAATTTAGGTTAACTTTATATGTAATTCTTAGGTACTTAATTTTGTGAATTGGTTGCAACTTAAAAATGAGTTTAATTAAATCAATATTTCTAAGTTTTAGCAACTTCAGTAAACCAGGTTTTAGGTGTCGTGTATCTGTATTCTTCTGGTTGCAAACTAATCAATCATAGATTTATTTTCTTAAAAATGTAACTAAACAGAACTCGCAGATCTCTTAGCTGTATCATTGGTAAAATCCTCTTTGTTATGATCACGTTAAGTCAGACTAACATGGTTTACTGAAGTTGCTAACACTCAGAAAACAACGGGTTAATTCCACTCGGCATTTTTAAGTTGAAACAACTTCACAAAATTAAGTAAGTACAACTAAATTTTGATTAAACATAACAATTAGATATAAAGTAAACATGAATTAAGACTAACAGTTACATTTATTTTCCTTTTTTAAGGCAATGTTGTTGTTTTTTAAAGATTATTTGAAGTGAAATCAGCTTGTTAGATTTTACAGTGTAAGTCTGATTTTAGTATTTCTGCCTGTTAGTAAATTATTACTGACAAACTGCTGAAAAATGCACAGACACAGTTAACTGTGCTCTGCGACAGCTCCCCATGCTTCAGTGGGCTTTACAAACTAAAGCTTCTCTGTTGCCCCCCTCCCTGGCCGCTAACCCCTTTCCCGCGGCTGTGATTTGGGGCCTGGGTATCTGCAGACCTTTACACTGTATATCAAAAGGACAGGAGCGAACAAAAGTACACATTTTCCTTTTGCATCATCTGGAGACTCGCTACATTATGTCAACCACCGTAGATTAGATGAGTTGGGTAAATGTATGGATTTCTTGGAGAACACGTGTGTGCATGCATATACAGCCGAATAATCAGCATCTGGGTTTTTAATGTTCCTCCTTTGCTCTCTCTCTCAGATGAAGTGAGCCCCCGTACGGAGTGACTCCCCAGGAAGAGAAAACGAGGTAGGACAAATCCCCAACATGACTGATTACTGTCCCCACCATCTCCCCTGTTCATATCTACAACAATATCAGGCATCTTCATTAATCCCCATGGATCAATGTGTCTGGGGGTTGTAAAAATTGACAAATGACTTATTAGAATCCCACCGTTTTATTTTCCAACTGATTAACTCACAGCAATGTCGTACACTATACAGGCACACTGATGTATCTGTTTTCCAAAGAGGGCTTCTCTCTCTCACTCCCTCTCTCTCTGTCTCTTTCTCTTGCTATGAGGGATCTATACAGTGTAAAATGCACCCCTAACATTGTGTATTAGAGACCCTGCCAGGATGCAACGACTCAAAACTACTAGTGCAATAAGGTGCTTTTGACATACATAAACTGCCATTTTATCAGTTTCCTGACATACATAGCTGTTGCGCAGTGCTTTGACTCACTCGCAGTATTTAATATACAAAAATACGTTAATGAGGACAAAATTATATAAGATATATACTTATATAAGCTTTTCACGGGCAGTAATAAAACATGTACTTTAACGCCATAAAGTACATAAAATTGCCAGCATGTATTCTGTGATCTATCTTGTTACGCTGCTCCGTTAATTATAACTTGATATTCTTTTATGCCTGCTTTATGTCTGGATGTTGTCGCGGCAGCATCCCACATTGTCATCTTGACAAAATAATATAATTTTTCCACTATATGGCATTTATTACTGTAACAGACATTAGACACAGACATCTAAGTACAGATGACATCCACCAAATTAACAAGAGTATAAAACCTTTTGTTGCTGATAAAAAATCTGCCTCTGTACAATTTGACTCTCGAGAGGACGCTAATGACTTGTGACTTGAAGAAACTGGGTTGCTTTTTTTTCTCTCCCTGAGATGAAACCTTCTGTGCTAATGATGTTAGCTGGTATGAGCACAATGCTGATGTGGGAGTCTGTCATGAGGATGCATACAACAGCCCTTGCCCCTGGCCTCCTAGTCAAGAGGGATCTAAACATTCAGAAGTGACACCGTGGGCTGTCTCATGTCAAGCCAGAGACCCTCACTATCACCGGGGGGTGGCATGGCCGTGAATTGAGGCGGAGGGCTACACCACACTCCTTTGTTTCTGGTGGTGTCACTCACACAACAGACACAGACACACTCCTTGCATCAATCAGAGCTCCAGATACATGCTCAGTGTACCTCCCTACAACATGATGATGACACTATCCACTGATTTCCACATTGATACAATAACTAACAGCAACAGGAGGATGAGAGCCGCAGATCGTATTCAGTGTGGCATCATTTCCACTGATAAGTTCCCCCCACAGCTGGATGCATGGGTGGACACACACACACACACACACACACACACACACACACACACACACACACACACACACACACACACACACACACACACACACATCATTTAACAGGTTGCTTTGTTTGAGCCAACTGTAGGGCAGACTACAGTCACTAACTCAAGACTTGTTTAACCACACAACAATAACATAACTGAGTACAGTTACTTTAATTGGCTTTTGATATATGTTAATGCAACTAATCATAAAGTCCAACTGGCTCTAACACTGGGCTGGCATGACATCCCCCCTCTCCTTTTGGCTCCCACAGACTTAGGCTACAGAGCACTCCCAGAGCGGAGTCCCTCTCTTAGACAGTGGGAAGAAAATTAAACTGCCAAATTTGTTTTCATTGGTTCCAGGGACAATCTCAGGGGACTTCAAGGCTTTTAATTGAGCTCACTGAGCAGAAATTTGTAGGGCTGCTTACCAACAACAATGGTGTCTCCCTTTTACCTCTCTCTCTGTACACCCTTTTAGGGCTCTGTTAAGGTTCTTTTCTGCTTGTAGTTTTTTATGGAAAACAAGGACATGGGTTTGATAATGATCCATAATTGAAATTCAGAGTCACTTTGTTTTGCGTTTTACTGGCTTTTCAGGGTTTGTGTGTAGGAAGGCAATGATTCTCTAATAAACAGGAGTTCATTCAGTCATGGATAAAGGTAAATAAAGCCCACAGTTCGCCGTAGGAAAGATAATTTGTCTCACTGAGAAAAAGAGCAACAACTCATGAAACTCAATTTAGTGTTATTGTATCACTCTGTATAGTATGGTAACAAAAACAAGAAACCACCTTCTCATTTTCCACACTTTTCTCTCTCTCTCCTGCACTTTTTGTCCTTTAAATTTTTCCAGTGTGTCAAAACAAGCAAAGGCTACATGGAAACGGCAGCCCTGTGTAAATATTTATGATGTAACATCTCCATGTGAATAGACTTTCCTCCCAATCCATCCATCATTACGGGCATATCGTGAAAGCCCACCTCCCGGTGGTGGCTCAGGGCCTTAGGAAGCTCAGACAGGAGCGGCGTGTCCCCCTCTCATTCAAAGTATTTGTTTTTCTTTTGACTCGGGGCAGCCCAGCTGTGAGGGCATTTCATGTGTCAGCCCCGCCGTTCTCATTCAGGGCTGACTTCAAAGCCGATTTTGGTCCATTGTTTCTGTGACGTGGCTGCTGGACCCGAAAAATGCTCAAACAGAAAAATGTGATGTAGGTCAAATTACAGCAGTTGTGCCCCTGAAAAAGTGGAATTCTTATGGTCAAAAGATAAAGCCCTGGTTACCGCCTAACCCTAGCTTTTGTGCCTGTTGTCCTCATACCTCTTTATTTGTTCATTGTAGAACTGACTGAAAGTTGGAAATGTAGTTTAAAATGTTTGGCAGAAAATCAAAGTCTAATCCTCAATATGCTGCTTTTTTTCTATTTTATATCACTCCACTCAGGAACAAAATGTCAAATAGCTTACTTGCCGAGGATGTGATATTAATTATATTAAGTTGGAGACTGTGCTGAGGTCATGTATTTTTAGGTTTTTTACTCCTGCAAGTGTGAATGAGATTTAAGGATACGTATATACAGAGTATCTGTTGGGGCTTGTGCATGCACAATTCTTTGACTTGTGCAATGGTTTAAAATGTGAAACATGTCTTCATTAGGTACAAACAAAGTAGGATGAAGGATCTGCTGTTTTTTCCAAGCTCGGCAGTCTTTAAGAATGTGAAGGTGCAGTAGATTTATGAGGTTGTGTGTTTGCAGAAGTAGGTAAGTCTACTGCCTTACCTAAGTGGATTACAAGGTTTTAGGCTTTTCTCCTTGCACAACTTATCTGCAGAAAATAGGCGTTGCAGACGTTAGCGAAATATTGCCACCCAGACTCTCATAACATTATCATTAGCCACGGAGGATTGCTGAAATGTGATTAATACATCACCATTTTGACAGACTGAGCCTGAAAAGGTAATATGGATTATTACAATGGTTGTAGAGCTCAATACCGCCATCCAAGTTTATCCATTTATCTGCAATGATGAGACTCCTTTGTGTTGTATAGCATTGTAACATCTATCTAAATAACAAAAGATATCTCTCCCATACACAATTGTAATGCTGTTAATATTCAGCCCATGCAACAGTGCACATGGGAATGGAGTGCTGAGACAAAACTTGACTCAGAATGGCGGAAAAGTCCATAGAACATTATGAGCATTATGAATCGATGTTGGAGCCTCTAGTAGCAGACACTTCTTCCTTTGCTTAGGTATCTGATTACCTTCAAACAAAAATATTGCCCCTTTATTGTTCAATTACAACTGGTTGAGTGCTGAGTCATGCAATTCACTATCTGAGAGATATTTTTTTCTTTTCTTTGTGTATACGCTGTGTGTGTTTCCTTTAGTTGGCCTTGGATGAGACACGTTGAATAAATGCCATTTTTCTGTCGTTTCAAGTGCCTCTTTTCTCTCTGTGGATCCATTCAAGCTTTCAATACCTTTTCTCCCCCTCTCTTCTCCTGTCTCTTTTTTCCACGAGCAGGAGGGTTTTACTTTACTCCTTTGTCATCCTAATTGATTGCATTAACCTTTTGAGTATTGAATTTCCTGTGCATCACGCCGAGCACAATGTGGAATATTATCATAATCCTTCCAAGTAATGGACACAGGGCAATCAACAATGCTTTAGGAAAAGTACATCTTTGAAAGATGGAGCATCATATTATTTTCAGTCCAAAGACCTGGATAGGGTGAGACTGTTGAGCTTTAAGAAACTTTGTCAATAAGTGAGGTATGTTTCTTTTTAATTCATCTAATAAAGAAGTCAGAAGAGCTTCTTTTAATGCGTGCTATGTTGGGAAAATATTTCTTGTATTGTCTTGTCTTTAAAGACATAACAGACCTGTAAAACATTGATAAGCACATACATGATCATGTTCTTCTATTGATATTTTGATATGACAATTATTCCATGATAATGTATCAGTAATGAGCAAGTGGTTATCTACCAGTACAAATTATAGGAGAAAATAGTAATAATTCAGTTTATGTAAGCTGTTTTTGCATATTATTACAATCTTTCAAATAACTCCAGCTTCACTTAAACTAATTGTATTACTTAGTGAGTTTTTAAATGGTTGCAATTATTTCTCATAGCCTTTTTAAATGTAAAAAAATATTGTAAAATAACGAAAAAAATGCCACAAAATGCAACACAATTTAACTTATGCATAATACATCAAAATAAATATCATATTACATCATAACAGGACATGGATATCAGCTATGATCCACATCTTGGTCAAATTGAGGTACACTGTATGATTTCCTACAACTTTGGATTATCACCATGTGGCCTGAACTTGCAGTACTCTAGTTTTAATTGGGCTCACCTTTTATACACAATGCTGGCTCTTGATCCACAGTATTAAATACGGGACAGGTATCATTGTGAAGTGAGAGGTTAAGCGCTGGTGTGTTTGAGTTTTTCTCTGAGAGTGAGAGTGTTACTTCTTTGTGACTACCTGTTTTGGAGATTCCTATGATTCAGCAGTATGGTATTATAAGCTGAAAGGACTGTGGCATCTGTGGCTGTTGAAGCAAAAACCTGTAACACTGAAGAGGTCTGGGTGGGTTGTAGAGAAGGACTTTCAGTTGGCTTCAAAGAGCCTCTGGTTCCTTTTTTTTTTAAAAAAAAGTTTAAAAAAAATGGAACTGAGCTGGACTGTTAGTCCAGCTAAGAGTCAAATCTCAGATTCAAGAGGAACGCTGCAGATAATCGATTAAGGAAAAGTGGACCAGCTCCTGCCTGACCATTTGTGTTTCATTGCCTTGACGGAGGCTTATGAATGTGCCCCGCAGGGTGTCAGGTGGGGATAGCTGTAGAAATATGAAGTCATGTCATCCTACATGGCATTGTATGATCTGTGTCTGCGTGTTTTTGTTCTGCACAGATCGGCAATATGTTCTTAGTGAAGATTAGTAAGAGTGTTGTGTTTGGAGGTGACAGGATTACATCTCCGCTTTTTGCTGATGATGGTAGTCTATTGCCTCTTTGCAGCAGACAGCAAAGAGCTTTACGGGGAGGATGCATTGCACCTGAAGCTGCTTGCTGAACCCTCAACGTCCCGATTGCCTCAACCAACAACTACAAGTCATTAGTGCAGTGACAATTATGCTATCCCTTGCCATGCTCTCACCTGTGATAATTGTGTTAACTGAGGTGTCAAGCTAAACTACAAGCACCACTGCCAGGCAGTTTCTATTTTACAGACAGTAATAACCTCTTCAAATACTATCAACCTTGGCATCAATGCTACTCTACTATTCCAAAAAATGGGAAACATCTAGTTTAGTGTGTAGCATGCTTACTTTTAAGCGTGCAGTACAACTTGAGCTAATGGGTATTTGGTCATAAACTCATGTATTGGACAACTTATCATATTTTGACCTAATAATGGTGATAGAGTAAGGTCAGGGGGTCACCAAAGTTTTATAATCCATTCTGAGAGGGGATAAATGTGTGTACTAATTTTATCGCAATCCAGCCTGAGGATGTTGACATGTTGTCCTGGATAGAACAGAACTGCAGATATGGTGCAATGTTTGACCACGCCCAGTTCTTTTGCACTATGTCAGTCAAATTGGGACCAACATGAATGCACATTCAAATTGCAGCCCTTTCTGGTAAATAACTCCTGATGATTGTGAGGATGGAGTAGCAGTGCAGAAAAATGAGAAGAATGGCAACTACAAGTGAAATACACTTTGGTGTAGATTGTTGTAAGTGTAGATAGTTTTAAGTTGAGGGGTGAGGATAGACAAGCTTTAGTGGCAAGGTAAGCCCTCAATTGCCATGGCACGTACTTAAATCTCTTTACCTGCTTTACAATTGCTGGTTTTGTTGTGGGGAGGAGTGTGAGTTGATTTTCTCTGTTTTCTTAGGAGTCTTTGCTTGAGAATCAGTTAGCGGAAGTCCGCTGATATTGGTTTATTATTACCTGTCTCACTGGCCCAGAATAATATGAATGGAGATTTGGGCAGTGGAATAAATTTAAACAGGCATTACTCATATGTATTATATAACACCGCACCTCCACTACATCAATAATATTAAGGCCCCAAGCCTAAAACCTACAGAAGACACTCCAAGGATAACAGTACAATAATAGCCTGTTAACAAGGCAGGAGGTAGCCTATTGGCCTGTTGAGTTTAATCTGTTGCTGTAGCTGTTTTATTTAAACATGATGGTAAAGACATAAAAAGTAGTTTATGTTGCAAGACCAATGTAATACCCATAACTGTCTTATAAAGGCTTAATGTCAGGAGGCTTTAGGGGAAGTGTCACTAGAATAACACTGATCAGCCTTGAGCTTGGGAATTAGAGACTGCAAATCTTTGAGCATAATGTGACAACTGGGATAGTTTGGAGGGATAAGAGTGAGTAGCAACTTTTGCTGAACAATTTAGATTTTATTTAGCTCATTATAATATTATTCCTTATTGTATTATGTCAGAAAAGGCCACCATACATGATACTATGCCACTGGACAAAATGCAATATAATGGGGATAACCTGCATTTAGACACCAATAAATATTATGCAGCTTGTAGCATAATATGCTAACTTTGTTTGCTCTGCAGTGGCAAGCTTAGATGTAGTTTATTTGCAGTGGAATGAAATGTTTTTGATTATCCACAGCCCACTTAGAGCCCGACAGTATATTCTGTCTGTTTCTGCTATAAACCTCCTAATTACAATATTTGTTGACTTCTACAGAGAGTCGTGTGTTTCTCTGTAAACGGTAGCATAAATGCATTAAAGTAATTGATTGTTGAAAAACAGACAAAAACTGTCATCACGTTTCCCTGGCAACGGTGAGCATTATCTGGGTTGTGTTGATGAATTGAAGCAAAACACCCTGTAATTCATATCAACTCTATTATATTTTTCAGCTCTAAGAGGAAAAATCAATTGAAACAAGCTCTTATGCATGGATAGATGCTAGTTTTGATCAATACTATTTTCACAGGGATGATGCCTTTGAGGTTGATTGAGGCCAGGTTAAACAAAGCTAGCCAGTGGTGCTCAGGACTAATATAAAAATGTAGATATTCAGAGAGGGCACAGTCACTATTTGGGTAAAAAAACATTTTGCACATTCACCTGAGTTTTATTGATCAAAATAGAATCATGTGATTGAGTGAGGATATGGGTCAACAAATAGGTCAAGGTCAGTCAACAGCACAAAGCCTAATCCTGTCCATCTTTTGTATTCCATCAAGCGTCACTGGTATTCCACCGGGAACCTGTGCCCTCAGCATATGGAAACTAAGGGCCCTTAGTTCAATTATACAAGCCCATTGAGCCTCAGACTATTGACATATCTCTGTACTCTGAAAATGTCATGGATAATGATCAAGCAGTTCACCAGAAAATGCTTTCATAGAAACCAAGATCTGGAGGCTAGAAGTGGAGTGTGTTGAATTTGTGGACTGTAGCTATAAGGTCAGGATTTACCTGCTTAGAGGTAGGAGTGATATGCACAAGAGGTTAATTTTCTCTGAGGGAATGCTATCCCATATCCATAGCTACACACAAAATAATGCGTATTATATTGTGAATCAGGTGTTTTGCAAAGGTTGTGAAAGGTGCGTTTAGTGGTTTGCAGAGGTTACATAACAGATCTTGTTATGTTCAGTGATTATTGTTAATTTCCATTATCACTGTCTGGTTGCACAGATAGTCTTTAACCATAGATATAATAAATTTTAAGACTCTAGATATTTATCTAAGTTCATTGCTTACACAAAGCTGTCTAATTATTGACTATCGTAAAGGGGAGAAAGTTGCTGTAAATTATATATTAAGAGTTTCCAAACTCAGAAACATGGCCAATCTCTCTGTTCAGCTTCACCAACAGAAAATGTGTGCCCACTGGAAGAATTTAACAGTTCGGCTTACATCTGAGCTACCATGTTGTCAAACATGGTGTTAGCTGTGTAGTTGGGAGATCTGCAAGGCATGTAGCCATACCAGAAGTGACGGTAGAGATATCCTACTGACAGTCTCAGTTACGTCTTTGATGCTGGGAGCATGCCGCATAGTTTTTTGAGGTTATACTTACTCAACTAATACTTGGATATCGCATGTCTAGATATTAGCTGACCAAGCCAACACATAAATGTTTTCATCATGTAACACTTCAGTTGCACTTCTTCTCAAATGATTATTAACATGATCCAAGGATCTGAGGAAACATAAAAATAAGTATACAGAAAAAGTATTTGTAAAATCTAGCATCAGTTTCCAGATTGCATTTCAAAAAGAGTTGTCTGGACATTAACATACCTTAACTTTTCTCGGTCAAAAACTTCACATGTAAACAAAAGTAGGCATTGTGAACACATTTTTTTCTCTCCTATTTTGTATTTCTGTAGCTTTGTCTCTGTCTTTATGTTTGAAATCTTAGTCTGTATTCAGCAACAGATACAGGCAGAATCTTAATTGATCTAATCTGGTTACTGCATGCTATTTTCAACAGTTCCATTATAAAACTCCCATCCTCCCCCACTCTGTCTCACTCCCTTCACCTCCCACACTTTCTACCCCCCATCTGCCCTGACCTACATGGTAGTCACATGGCCCCGGCTCCCTGGCTTGGCATTTTATGGAAAATCTGCAGGAGATAAAGCCACAGGGTTTAAAGTGTTATCCCTGCCTGTCCTTTGAGAAGGGCTAAACACTGAATGAGGTGTTATTGCATCAATGCTGTTGGACACACACCGGCAGCAAAGAGGATATCTTCCTCCCTCCTTCTCTCTCTTTCTCTTTCTCTCTCTCTCTCTCTCTCTCTGTCTCTCTCTCTCTCTCTCTCTCTCTCTCTCTCTCTCTCTCTCTCTCTCTCTTTCTCTCTCTCTCTCTCTCTCTCTCCTCAGTTTGATTGGATTTAGTAGAGTGTCACCACTGTGACTTTGGGGAATTTCTCTTTCCCTGTCGCTGTCTTATGCATGCTTGCTTGGGTTATTTACTTAACTTGTCCAGAAAATGGACTGTGATCTGCAGCTTACCGCCAAAGCTAGGGAGACACAAGTGCCTCATGCTAGTTAAGATATGCCAGACAGGCACCTAGACGCTTGCTTGCTGCTCCGGCTTGCTTACTGCTCCGGCTTGCTTACTCCCTTGCTGGTGCTGAGGGCTTAGTTTTGCACTGTGACCGAGTCCCCTTCACACTGTTGTCTGCCTGTAAATTTTCTGCTGCCCTTGCTATTCAGCCAATTACAGCAAAAGAGCTTTAGTGATTTTTTTCCCTTCTCTTCCTCCTGGTGTATATTTATATATTTATTTTACAAGCGAATGACAAGCATTGCTGAAGGTTAAAAAAATGCTGAATTTCATACTGCTTATAATGTCAACTTTTTTTCTGTAGTGGGACTGATCAATAGAAGTCAGCTTGTGCAGGACAAATACACACTCTGCAGACTAATATAGCTTTCTCGCCTGTTGCGTTTCAGTGTTTATTCTTCCTTACTGTTACATGTGTGAAGGGCATGCAGTAGCTTGATAAATTTCCCAGAAGTCTTTGCAGCCTAGTAGTCTTAACTAGAGGACAGGTGATTTGGATCTATGAGTGAAAGATTTTTGGTAATCTCTTTTTGTATTAATAAATTCTGTTGAACAACTAACATAATAAAAAATAGCATCTAGCATCTAGCATATAGCATTTTGTTTTAGAGTAAATGCATTTAATTCCTGTTTGATTTTTTCCTTCTTTAATTTCTTAGAGAAGTAGACCCCTGCAGAGGTTGGCTTTTTTTATTGGTTTGACTGATTAATCTGTGCTAACATTTTTCAATTTATAGTAATTGGTAGAACTTGCCTCCGACTGTAGTCAATAGCTGTGCGGGGGCCTACATCACCAACTGTAATGTTAAGTGGAGCAAAAAGGAGCTTGATTAAACCCCTTTTTCAATAAAGTTATCACCTATATGCAGGTTTTTTTTAACATGAGTAAAGCCACTAAAAATTAGTGTTTGACTGCTTTCCCATATCCAGTAGCAGTATGCCTTTCTTGTGGTTTTTTTTGTGTGTGTGTGTGTGTGTGTGTGTGTGTGTGTGTGTGTGTGTGTGTGTGTGTCACATGTGATATACTGTCTGAAGCAATAACTGTCCTTCCCAATGTCCATTCCTGATCACTATTTTACATGATGGAGGCTCCATGAGTCAAGATAATATTTTTGTGTGCCTGAGAATCTCTGGCTGAATTTTAGGAAAAATAATAGCTGAAAGTAAAAACTAAATCCCAACAATTTGTCCAAGTCCATGGTAAGTTGCCGTTGTTCTAAACATTAAAGTAACAATACAAGACACTGTGAGTATGTAAGTGAAGGTAAATAAGTTCAGTTTATCTGGAGTTTGCAGGTCTTATGGTTTGTCCCTGTGCACCTATTGTAAGTTTTATGCTGTCAGCGTCTTCCCTCACCTCTTGACATTAATCTGCTCTGTCCCATACTGTCAACCTAAGAAGCTATATATTCAATAATTGGTTTAGAAGTACACACCTTAAGTCCATCTACACAATAATAAGGTCTGCTGTTTTTCAGCGCACCATATGTTCCTCTCAGGTAGATTCTCTGAGTTGTTTATTCCTCATGAAGCTGGGATGTGGTACTAAATATATTTGACCTGATGTCTGTGAAAGGCCAAACAATGACCATCAGTACAATGTCAAATGTAATGCAGAGCCACAAAGCAGTTCAGGAATGCAACCAAAGCGTTGTGCCATGTTGCATTCTGGTGCTAAAATGACCAGAGAAAAGACTGGATAAGATAAAGCAGTCAGGACTGTGGCAGTCAGCTGTAGTTGTACTTGATGAAGTGAAGTGCAGGCTTATACAACAACCCCACTGCAACCAAAAAAAGAACGTCACATAGGTTTTATTGTTCTGTCTCTCATAAAAACAAAACCAGAAGTTACACAAGTGATAATTGTGCATAAAAGAAGTGACACCACAAAATGCAGTGTTCCAAAACAAGAGAGCAGAAGAATAAAGGGCTCTTTCCACCAGTGTAGAATCAGACACGCCTAGCAGTGGGAACGGAAAGCAAAACTGCTTAATGTGACAAAATAAAGACAGAAACACTCCAAGGGAAAGTTAGAATTAGGATCCTGAAAGATTTATGCCTCCATTTTATTTATAATTTGTTTTCTTTTCCTTATTGGAATTGAGTTGCAACTGAATATTTGATGAACACAGCCTAGAAGTAAGGATGTTATGTCAGCAAGGAAACAAAAAGTAAAGAGAAACAACCAAGAAATGTATTTTGCAAAGTTTGCGCTTTGGAATAAACTAATATGCCTCTGCTTTCAGAAGTGACTTGTTAATTGAAAGTGGGGGGGAGTTCGCTATCTGCAGGTTGTGTTGAGCCCTAGCGAGGCTAGCTGCGCCTTTCCGTATGCACTGCACTGAGTGCTGGGTACTCTCCGTGCACAGAACACCATCTGCATTTTGCTGTTAACGCGCCTTCACATCCAAGGGAGGATTAGGAGAAAATCCCCTGGTTTTTTTCAACCAGTTGACAAATATCAGATTTGTCTCTAAAAAATTAGCTCCATCTATATCTCCCGCCATATGACACACAAAAAAGATTATCTTTAATACCCAGCCAGCTTGGGTGTGGAAAAAGCAGATTAAAGTTTCAGTTTGGTCATATTTACCCAGCCACTTCAAGTACGAGACTGCCTGCATTACACAGTAGACAGACCTCTTCACAAAGATCCCTCCCCCCACATGCACTTCCACTCCCACCCCCAAGCCTTTACCTTCCAGAAACAAGATGTCTGCCTTGAAACAATTAGACATCATACTTAAATAATTCATCATTTCCCAGTCAGTCTTTCTCTTCTACGTGTCCTTTAAACAGACAGAGTGAGCTGCCAAAGGGGCTAAAGTGAATAACAGCAGCAGGTGCCTTTTCAGATGGAGCTTTGTAGTCTGCAGAGGGTGCTGAGCTGTTATTTTAGCGGCCCACTAGTGAGGAGCAGGGGGTGGCTGGGAAATGGACCTGGTGGCTGACCTGAGACCCTAGAGCTGTCCTATTAGCAGTGTGCTTGCAACTAAAAGTTACCAGCAATAATTCCTGGTTTCAGTTGCACTCACATCCCAGGAAACAACAATATTTACTCACGGTCACCTGTGAAATTAAAGGGTAACCTTTGTATTTTTCAATCTGGACCCTATTTTCCCATGTTTTTGTGTCAAAGTGACTAATGGGAACATACATTTTTGAAATTCCTCCAGTGTTGAGCGACAGGGCTTCAGCCTCGAGCTGCAGTGTATCCTCTCGGGGCATTTGGCACTGTCAGCGTACGTCCCATAGAAGTGCCTGTTTTTGCCAGTGACAGGCTTAGATTGTTACTTTAAGTGACAATTTATTGAAAGGACCCCTACATAGATGGACCTTTTTGTAAAGGAGTAAGATCATTTTCTTTTAACTAAAAATCTTGGAAAAATCACTCATCAAACCTACCAGACTCCAAAGAAATAGCATATTTTCACATCTGTGTGAAATAAGAGTTTATTTCAACCAAAAGGGAGTTTGTGATTGTTTGAACTGTGGAAAGCTGAACCAAGATGTTTTATTGTGTTTCTTTGTGTTTTCCAATGATAAAATTACTGTTTATTTAAGTCTAGTCTGGTGGTTTAGGTGATAGCTATTTTATAAGGGCTTTTTTTGTTTTTTAAATGACTTTTTCAACAAAAAGGTCTCTCTGTAGGAATCCCTTCCATAAGGCTGGCATACACTTTGTAAGAGCCACTTGATTACATATTTTATACTTGGATAAAAAAAATGTTTTGGCATATTACATAGGCTCTGATATTATTAAGTTTACATTACTGTTTCTGTATATTTTGAATAGTATATGCTAAGGTTATGTTTATCTTTACATTACTTACGATATTAATTCTGTGTTTGAATGTAGGCTAAGTTGTTTACTACAGGTATGGTGTGGTAAGGCAGTTTAGTGTGCATGACTGTAGAGAATGTGACGATGTACGTGAAAACAACGAGAAGTCTATGTAGGTGTGGATCATAATACGTTTTTGACAGTGTTGAACCGTAGTATGTCGTGTGATAGCAGGTGATATGTGAGATTTGGAAAAGGACATTGAGTCAGTTTGTGGACCAGACGAGATGTGATTTGCAAAAGACTTTGCCTGTTGTATTTTTTTGTATTTTCAAATAGACCTAAGTTTTTCCATGCCTCGTTCATTTCACAAAAAGGAACTGGAGCACACCTTGCAGACTAAGTGGCCTAGGTACTTTGGTATGTTGAAACCGCCTCTAAATACTTAAAATAAGAATCTGATCTGTCAGTGGCAAAAACAAGCACTTTAAGTGAATGTAAATGGATGGTGCCAAATGCCCCAGGTGTTGACATTGCAGCTTGTTTTGTTGCTGCTGGCTGTCTTGTTCAATATGGGGCCATTATAAAAAAAAGTGCAGTTCCCATTAATCACTTGGACAAAAAACATAAGAAAATAGGGTTTGGGTTGAAAAAAACTGCTGTTACCCTTTAAAGAAGCCACAAACATTGCTTGAATCCCCATTTGATAGTTTAAGAACCTTACCTCCCAAACATAAACTCCTTTGACCCTCAAGGAGGTCATTCGTGCCTGCAGTGACAGATTGTAAGACTGGACTTGCATGATTATTACCCATCAGCATGCATCAGAGGGATTTAAACATATGAGTAAGATGCTCCTTAAGCCTCTGCTAAGTCAGTATGTTCTTCCTGACCATTTCATTGCCAAATACATAATCGTCATCTGCCGATTACAGAACTGAAGGCCTGAAGGCTCTACCTGGTGTCCTGGATGTTGACTTCCTTGCTTCCGCTCAAGACCACTGCCCCACCCAGAGGTTGCTTTATGAACACAGGAGCCCCATAAATGAAATTAAGGTGTCAATTAGTCAATTACAGCATAATAACTCTGAGGGCAGACATTTAGAGACAGAGAGAACCTCAGCTAAGTTCATTTCCTCCGGCCCAGGAGCCTAGCGCTTGGCACACGTCACTCCCCACCCAGACTCGCTGAATGAAGGCCCCAGTGCTCTCCCTAATGTTATTTTCCCCTGGATATCTTTTTTGATCAACAATTTCCTTTCATGGGTTTGTTTTTCAGATGCAGGGTATGCACTTTTTCTCTCCCCAATTTGGCTAGGGAGAATTTTATAATTTAGTAATTAAAATCTTTGTTAGGCTTTAGAAATTGCAGCTAATTGAATTTAATGGGAAGATGAATTTCAATTTTATTTGATTAGCAGGACCCCTGGCATAGGTATTTATGGAAAAAACTCTACAAAAATATGCTGTGTGGGCTAAGATGGCATAATAGAATTACAGATAATCGGATTTCACTGTCATGAATTTCACTCTAATTTCACTCTAATTTTCCATTAGATAGCTGGTTTACAAATATTTGCTCATCTGCGATGGGAAAGGCTATCTGTCTAAAATGATTACAGAGCAAGCCTTCAGAAATATGTCCCTTTTTTCCCCTCCCTTTTAAAAACCAGATTGCGAGGGATCAAAATTAGGAAGATTGCATTATGGATGTCTGCATCCGGGAGAGCAATGGGGGAGATATGATGATTACGGCCGGGGGATGAAAGCAGTGTCAAGAAAAATGTATGACTCAAAAACATAGGCCTATTCTATCTGCAAAATCTCTGCTCTCAGCACACTGCCGCTAAGCAACATGCTATATCATAATTCATGTAATATCATAAACAGTGCATGAATATAAGAAAGGCATAGCAGTACGTTGACATACAAATATACCTTATACCTCATACAAACTCCATGTTAATTGCTTCCAAGTGTGCACCTATAATGAGATTTTGCCATGAGATTTTCAGTGTATGTATGTAGCTCTATATACAGCTATACAGCAATTATGAAAATCAAATGAGATTCTGAAGAATCATTGTCATGAGTAATGCAAATGATGATCATCAAGAAGTGGTGTATTGCTATCATCATTGTTCTGGCTGTATTTGTGTGTAAGTTTAATATTCAGCTCCTTCTCTGCTTAAAAATAAATATATAATGCAATATAAACAGACGTGAGAGGGAATAATATCCCACATCACAGACAACCTCGAATAACACTAGGGTGAACTCTTGTTGAATCCCACTTTAAAAGCCCCTGCTTCAGAATTAAGCTTTTACACGTTCAATTTCCTGCCAATTTGACAACAACATGACAGTGAATATCAAGAATAAACTTGATCCATTGTCTGCTGAAAAACACAAACTCTTTTAATTTGTTGTATTCAAAGTTAGATGCGACAGAGGAGCTTTGCGCCACTCCTCCTGTGTAATCCCCCCACCTGTACGCTCCACCAGTTAGGACAGACCTCCACCCCACGCCAGCTTGCACCCACTCCATCTCCTCCCATTCGCTCACTCACTCTTTGCCCCGAACTGCCAGAGACAGCAAGAGGGGTTCAAAAACACAATCTGACTCTCGGCAAAGGTCAGATTTCTCACTCGGCATGTCTCTGGGCTTTGGGCACAAAAGCCACTGAATTCACATCTATCAACCGGGCCCTAGCTTTTGTCCTGGGGAATGGAGGACTCGGAGTGGGCCCTTCACCAGACCAGCCCCTCCTGGAGTGCACTGTCAGGGGCAGCCAAACGTCTGGCCCGGCGGCCCTTTGACTGATGTACCCCCTCCATGTTACACGCACGACGGCGCGCACACACACACTCACATGCATACACACTCTACCTTGCCCTCAACATTCTCCCGCATGCAACATACAATGCCCTCAGACTACATCAAACGAAAATCCCCACAGCTCCTTTTGAAAAGTAATGGTTTCGGCCCCAAAGATGGCAGCCCAAGGGCCAGAGGGCTGTAATGCATGGACGACAAACCCTCCCTCCTGTGGACATGAATAGAATTCACCCTGCAAACCAAAACCTCCCCCAAATATCAAGTTTAGAGATACTGTAGTCGTTCTTGTTTTCTTTTTATTGATGCATGGCACTTTTGTGGTACAGAGCACAGGGTTGCAGCTAGACAGATGTTTACATATATTAACCACAATCATTTAAACTGCCCCAAATGTTATTATTTAAAAAAACAACATAAAATTAAAAAAAAAAAAACATACATATACTTCCTTATCACAGTGCAGTCTGTATTAAGCTGCTCAAAAGGGCGCACCTCTATTAAAATACTAAATATGCAACACCACAATCTGAGTATATATATATTAGTCAAAATTATATTTTCAACCTTACTGAGAGTATTTCACACATTATGCAGTGTCACACTAAATAACAGAGATATAAAAACATGTCACCACTGTGGTCAGGCAGCATTTGAACCACAGTTTGCGCAGAAAGATCCAGTAATGCATGCCAGACGGTACCAGGTCTCACCAATTCAAAAATACAAAATATGTTTATTTGCTCAATATGTGATTGATGAAGAACAGGACTGACATTTGACAAACATCCAACACCTTTGTAACAGAGAAGGTCCGGCTGCCAAGTCTGAAACAATTGTATTTTTTTATCATGGCGAACAACAACTGAGGTAGTATTTACAGTACAGTGTTAGATCAAGGGTGGAACCTTTTGATAGAAACTCTTTTAAGGACATTTCCCTTTATGGGTGTAAGGAGGAGACAAAGCTTTTTTTTAATTTCCATTATTAACTGGGATGAGTCATCATAATCTCAAAATCAACCAAAACCTGTTTTATGTACATACTTTGAACTTTGCTGACAGCACTCAGGAACTGAAGCCAGGACTATGTATCATTGCATTATAGTTCACAGCCATAAAGTTGTTCATTTCCTCTTTTCTATAAACCAGTAAATGTTAGTTACACACCACCCTTATTCAAAATAAAACTGCTGTGAGAAAACAGGAATAACCAGCGACCTTTCAAAGTTTAGACCTTTTGTTGTTATTTGGTGTCACTTTGTGAATTCCACATTTTTGACACAGAGCCATGTTTACAGTATATGGGCATTATGTACAAATGGTCCAGAGGCACTTTGCATGCTGCTGCGGAAGAAACTGCCAGGCAAATAAGGGGTTTGTCTTATAAAGTATTCATTGTCACCTGGTAACGGCTGTCGTTTATCATTTCACCTGAAATTACAATGAAAACTGATAGCTTATCAGAGGGAGGGAAGGAGAAAGAGCGTGCTCTGAGGGAGAGAAGCAAAGAAAGTATACGACACGGCACTGAAATAGAGAGGATCTCCGTTTTGTGAGAGAAGTGAAAGAGTTATTTGCTTCGAGCTTAAGTGTTGAAGTCATATCTTTGTGAAAAAAACTTGTATTGCTTCTGGCAAGAGACATAAAAGAACAAGCATGTTCTTTGCATGCAGTTGTGTCCCTTAATGTGCAATTCGATGATTCAGCCCTGTGAAACCTGAGCAAATCGGCTTGGTTTCTTTCAAAAATGGCAAGATGGCAATGAGCAACTTAGAAAAAGAGATTAACCACCCCCCCAAATAAAAAAAAACAACTACAAGAAAATTCCATGGAAATCAGCAATGAAAAAAAGGAAACAACCTGGAAAAAGTTTTTTAATGTATAAATAAACATAATTATGATAAATATAGTTTCCATTAAATGTTTCCCTATTTTAAAGAAAATAATTTCTAATTCAACATTTTGTGCCTATTGCTTTTTTTTTTGCATGTTTTTTGATAGAATTCAAACCAATTTTCTCACGGTTTAAAGGTTTAAATACTTGTGAAAGGGGTCTAAATGCAGCACAAGAAAATTGATGTCCATCCAGGTTTCAAAGGGTTAATAGTAAGGTGACTCGCTTACAAAATTGTCAAAATATCCTTTGACACACTATAGCTGCGCTTTCTGTAAAATAGTAATGATATAATGGTGTTTAACAAGCAGCTCTAGATTTAAATAATTAGCCTAAAAGCTTCAAATACTTCTACACAATAAAAGTGTAATATATTTTAGTAAAACGTGCAATTTCTTCCTCCCCAAAACCTTTTTTTTAAGTGTTGAGCTCCCTTCATTTGAATAGAGGCAGTGGAGGCTCCACCCCAAGAGAGTTGAAAGGCTAGAAGACCACAAAGATGGAAAAGGCCAGCCCACTGAGGGAGGGAGAAAAAAAACTGCTCCGGTTCCTCTGCCATAATTTCCTATCAGCCTATTCAGACAACATCACCAACAGCTTGGTCTGTGCGTGTGTGTGTGTGTATGGGGGCAAAGCGGAGAGCGAGAGAGAGAGGCAGCGCGCGAGAGGCAGAGAGAGAGCGACACAGAGAGCGACAGAGAGAGAGAGAGCAGGCAAGGGGGAGGCTCCATATTCTTTCACCTACCCCCCGTCAAACCACAGGAAGGAGGGGCCAGACCCTAAGCTGCCAATCAAATCCGCTCATGGCAGCCGGCATTATCTCAGCAACAAACTATTGACAGATTACATGTCAAGGAGTTTAGTGCATGATTGAAGGAAGCCTTTTTTATCTAGTTACTTTTCCGCTTTATTTCCCCCTCAACCAACCAACATTCGAATGACTTTCTAACAGAGTTGAGTAATATTATGAAAGTTACATGTCTGAGAGGATTTAACTTCGACTTCCCTGAATATGGTGAGTACTCTTCTTCTTTTCTACCTTTGCCAGAATTTTTTTATTAGCTGACAGTTTAAGGTGTGCCTTTATCTCTCACTAAATACACAGAGAGGGGAAGTTGTTCATGATTAAACTATGTGCCAGTGCGTACGTATACCCAAGTGTTGCGACACCCTTATTTATAGCTCTTTGACAGTGCCCAAAGGTGACTGCAATATCAAATATGATTGCCCATTTCCCCAGCACACGACTCGGGACGCCGTGTTACATGCTGCTCACATGTGAAGAAAGTTCACAAAGCCAGTTTCATTTTCTCTTGTCAGAGACTATTTCTCTTCTAGGACACAAGAGCAGCACAACTCCCTGTCAGGCTTTTCTTCTTCTTCGTCTTGCTTGTTTAGTCGCTTCAGTTAATTATATGTTTTTGAATAAGCCACTATTGGTGCTGTAGACATACAGGTATTGGGTTTTACCCACAGAGACACTGGCGATGCCATTAGGGTACATTGAATGGCCTGAGGGTTTGTTGCCAAGGGGACAAAGCAAACAAACTGTTGTGTTGCTCATGTTGTCACACATGTAAAGGGAACAGGAGCAGGGCTAACACCTTTCCAGGTACTTGTAATTAGTATATATGCAAAGTCTGGTGTGTGTTACATTAAAATCTAAACAGTCTGATAAGTCTATTCAGTTACATGATAGGTAAAAACAAAAACTACATTTATTTGAAATATTTAATGCAAATTTTCTCATTGATTACTATTTTTGTGCAAATGCACCTGTAGGGCAGATAATTTCATATTTCATTTGACCTGTAACTGTCACGTTAACAACAGTCATTCTGTGCGTACTTTTGGCTTTTGGGAGGATAAACTTGTCCTGTGTGTAACTGGATTACACCTTTTACTTAAAAGCGTTATTCTCCTCGCCACTTTACTTCTTTATGTGTGTTTTAAAATACTCGTTTTTTAAAAAATGTTATTTTTACATGTAGTTCTTTATGTTTCGTGTGTACTATATTGACGCGTGTGTTTGCATGCACTGAGTGGTGTCTTCCTTGTATACGTGTGTGTGCATGTGTGTGTGTGTGTGTGTGTGTGTTAATAGCCCCTCTCTAATTCATTATTTGCACTGCACATAAATAGAACTACTCAGTAACTAAAGTCTAACTTTTAGAGACATTATGGGCTTCCTTTGACTTTGATAAATCTTACCTGACCTATTTTTTAAAACGCTTTATTTTAAACTCATATAGTGTGTAAATATTTAGTAAAGGTTGTGGGATATTTTAAGTTGGCTGTATTTTTGAAACTGTATCAGTGTTTTAAATTACAAAGAGGATTCTCGTTAAAATATTTATATACAGAATTCTTCTTTCTTTTTTTTTGGTCTTTTTATATTTTTAGAGTGAAAGAAAATCTGTAATTCAAACTTCATTTAAGCAGGTTTTGCTTCAGGCTGTTATTTTGAATACGTTTATTTGCCAGTTATTTACTCTCTCTGTAACTTATTTAAATCATCTTGACAATTATTTCTTTTTTCTTGCTGTCTAATCTTGCCGTTCAGCACTTTTGACACATAGGCTCTTCTGCTCTTTAACTTGTATGCAGCACTATTATTGAAAAATAAAACATGGTCTAAAGATAATGTTTCTTATTAAGCAAAACTCTTAGAGACGGTATAGTGAGACCACTGTGACCACAGGCTTTGACAAACACGTTTTAGAGACAGACATGAAGCCTCGGGTATTATTTCAGGTTATTTAAGGTGTCCTGTATTATGGTTTAAAATAACAACAAACAAGTACAACTGTTATCGTGACGCACCCTAATTTCAAACTTTTCGTCAGCTCGGAAAATGTTTTTCTTCCCTCTTATGAGTCATAATGTTGATTGCCTTCTCCCTCACTGAGTTGTCTCATTAACCCTTTGTGGCCCTCTCCATCTTTTACGGCCTTCCACAAAAAACCAGGATGAAATGAGGGAGAAAAACAAGCCCAGTTCTGAAGGCCCTCAATAACCTTTTATCACAATTTAGCAATAACCTGAATCAATTTGATGTCTTAAGCAATAAAATATGCTGTTGCACTCCTATTTCTGCTGCTCCTTGGATGACAGTAAATTTACATTTTTTAATTAAACTAGCCGGAATTTTTATTAGGGGGCAGGGCTATGCTAATGGGAATGTTGTGTACAGCAGATTAACAGAGTTTTGAAATAAATTTAACAGGGAGACATTTGGAGGAAAAAAAATGCGAGTCATTGTCTTTAACCTCTTTCATGCCGATTTCTCCTGGGGGATCCTTGTATTCTAAGGAGCCTTGTCAGGGAAGAGTGCTTCTCAGCAACGAGGTGATTAGTATCGCCTTGTCAACCGAGGAAAAACACTCACATTCTCAAGATTTATTTTTTTAAACACCATGTTCAAATGATACCAAAATATATTATTTTTGTTATCACTTACATATGCAATTGAATATACAGACACAATTTACATCCTTCTCTTTGAGTTAGGTTGTTGTAGTTTGTAAATTAAGTGTTTAAAGAAAAATGCATGTATTTTATTTTGCTATTTATTTTAAACGTCAAAAATAGAAAGATTTTATTGCAACATTAGAATTTGTATTTTAAAACGGCACCTCTTTTAATTTTCCTGTCTAAATTAATGTGTATCTTTAAATTTAGTTTTCTGATTTTACACCTTCATCCGGCAAGAACTATTAAATAAGTGTCAAATACAGTAGTTAATGGCAGCGTATATGTTTGTGTAGTTTTATGGTCCGCTCTCAGTATTTGATTGATGTTACGCGAGGCTGTGTGTGTTATGCCTGGTTTTAGCAGAGTGGCAGGGGGAGAGAAGGGGGAACATAGACAGCAGACAAGAGGAGGGAGGTGTATGAGTGTGTGTGTGTGTGTGTGTGTGTGTGTGTGTGTGTGTGTTTATGTGTGTGTGTGTGCTGGGGGGGTAGACAGAAAGAGAGGGACAGCTGAGTCCTGATTGAGCATGTGCCCAGTCATCAGACACAAGCCACCCAACACCATAATTACCTCAACCCCCGTCTTTTAAAACACAAAACACACCAACGCGCTTTTTTTTTTTTTTTTTTTACCGGCAGAAAGAGGAAACATTAGAGATCAAACGATCAAATAAACTCCAGATGCACGTGGGCTGCCATGCATCTTGCGGCAGTAGCCAAAGTGTTCAGGGCTACTTGATATGGGCCAGGAGCAAGGCAAGTGGCATCACCACCCCCTTTCTTCAATCCTGTGCACTCATGCAGTGGCCAGCACCTAATTAAAACCTCAAAGCTCCCCGTCACCAATCTGGAGTAATGGCCTAATTAATACTCGGTGAAGAAATATTCCAGAATGATAAACAGGTTGCACCTTGGGTCTTCATTGCCTTTATTATCTAAAATGTAACGGGCCAAGTTTTTATTATCAGAGATAATGCATGTTTGTTATACTGAATTTTAAAAATAAGGGAAATTAAAACGGTGAAGTATCCTTTTTAATTATACAATCTTAAAAAATGAAGGCAATTAATTATAAATCATGTCATTTAATTAAAAAAAAAGTTTTATCATGTATTATTTTCTGGGGGAAAAAATTGGTCTTTTTTCTCCGTATTTCTGTCCCATTTGTCTCAGCGTAACCAGCCGAACAGAAATCCTGCTTTTAATCTCACAGCTGAATATGCCGTGTCATGTATTCCTGTGCGCAGAGTCAAGAGAGAAGCTTCCGGTAACTTTTTTTTTTCTCCCCCTCCGACTCGATTTCCTAATCTTTCATATGAAATTATAATTTCATGCAAAGTAAGGGAGAAGAATAATCTCTAGTCGTTGATATGCTGTATAAGAGAGGAAAAGGGGAAAATGAAGAGGTAATTAGCAGAGTGGAAGACTTTGGCGCGTTTGTCTGAAAGCGTGGTCTCCACTGGCCATGAATGAATTTGCATGCTTCGCTTATCGAAGCACACTTATTAGGCCAGCTGAAAGAGAGATTAAGCCGGCACAAAATGTGGTGACTAATCCTTTTAAATGTGGCAGGGGGTCTTTAAGGTATGAACCACTCCGTACGTAGGTTAGAGAGTATGGAATGTGACGGACCACAACTTTCACGCAAGTGAATGTGGATGAAAGGAAGCAGCAGACGGGGGGTTAACTATTTAATGACAAGGACAGTGATTGACACGGGTAATAAATTGATAGTTTATCTCGTGACCCTCTTATCTCTGGAACAAATACAGCAGGTGGGGTCAGGCTGGGTTGACATAATGACGGAAACACTTTGTGTGGTCCAACATCAGTGCAGTGGCTTCTCCTTGGCTTTTTTTTTTTTTTTTTTTGTATTACTCAATAATTGCTGGTGAGTTTAATTAATCATACGTGCAAAAGCTTAAAAGATGGTAAGAGTTGGTGTTGAAAAAAATTGGTCGTCTCACTTGACAGCTGTTTTTTTACGCGTTGATCACATCTTAGTTTCACTTCTCTGTCGCCTTTTCTTTGATGAATTCTGGGAATGCGTACCGCTTTTGAATTTATTTTTTGATAGGAGGAAAGAAAAAAAAATCTGCACGAACAAACATGGAAGCTCTTTTTTTTCTGTCACCTTCACTGTGAGCGAGAAAATGTTTGCTCTGCCGAGTTACAGAGCCAATACCCCTGTCCTCGTCCGTAATTGACTGCAAACAGGAACGTAGTGACGTTTAAACACTGCCCTCCTCTCTTTTCTGTGTCACACACACACACACACACACACACACACATCTCTCACACAGTCCCCCAACCCGGCACCCCTAAGCTTCAGGTTCCCCTTCTGCCGTGTGTTTTTTCATGTGACATTCTATTCACTTGGGTCAGTAGCAGGCAGCACCAGCAATAATTACTGTCTGTACATGATAAATCTGAAGGCCAGCTGTTCATTTCTGTCACTGCCAACAGACACAGAAAGATAGCGAAGAGAAGGAAGAGAGGGGGAGAGAGAGGGGAAGAGCCCAGGACAGGAGTTTGCCGGATTTCTTTCCTTTTTTTTTTTTCACTCGGTAACTTGATAGGATTACATGGTTCTAGAGCCCACACCTGTTAAGAGGCTGTTAGCAGAACAGTTGGCAGTCCCATAACCACAGCTTAGCCTTTTTCTTCTCTCGGTGCTGTCCATTCTGTGTCCCTTTTTGGGGATTTCACCCCTCATGTATGATGAGAGTTTGTTTCTCAGGGGCTCCTGCCTCACTCGGGGTGAGGAGGGGAGAGCGCTCCTTGTGACACGTGAGCGGTGTGTGTTTGATGTTAGAGAGTGTACCGTACTCTTCTGTGTGTGTGTGTGTGTGTGTGTGTGTGTGTGTGTGTGTGTGTGTGAGAGAGAGAGGCCGGGTCGGCTGACATCTCTTTTTCCCTCCCTCTCTTGAGACTCGTCTGCCATCAGTTGTGCTTCCCTTGCCGACCTCAGTCACACCGGAGCCACCCAGGAACAACGTATATACTACGAAACACGACAGCAAACAAAGAAAGAATTCAATTTGGTTTGACTTCTACAAGGGTGGGGGACAGGTGTTGGCAGAGTCGTAAAATACCCAAATACAGGTTAAACCAGACGATTTAAATGATTAAGGGTTAGGTTGAGAACATTTGTGCATATTTTAGGAGTGTCAAAGCCCTGCTGTCAATTAGAAATACTTTTGGAAGGAGTGGAGAAATGAGTAATGCATAAAATTTGTTGCTTGTTTTCTCATGTTCGGGTATTATTAAAGTGGAAAACAACTCTGAATATTGTCTGAACACAGGGAAATTTTGTATAGGAGACAGTTTGAATCTGTGACAGTCATCAGACTCAGAAAATCGCATTACAGTAGGTTGTTTTGTGCCTTGGTGCAACGTGTCTCACTGCCTTATTTGGCCTTCAGCAGCAACCCAGCTCTTCGTCACTTTCTGTGGGCCCTCAGCACCTGTTCCCCCTATTGTGCCGGAATTTTCTATATTTGGCAAGAAGTTGGACTCTCTTGATTGGTGTGTAGGTCAATGTTTCTAATAGTTAGAAATACTCTACCGTTATTTTTTTTCTTTCTTCAGCTGTTGCTCTGTTGCTCAAAAGACAATATTAGAAAACATGATTCAACTTGGGAGGACTACGAAACATTTCTCACCAGGGCATCTAAATGTCATGTTGTCCCTCGCATGTTATTGACACGTTGCGCTGCCAGGAGTGCAAATTATCTTCCATCTGAAGCACAGGAGAAATAATAAAAATGAAAAAAAAAACAAGAGCAAAGTTAATAGATATCTCAGGCTAACTTTTAATTGTTCTGATATGTAATCGCTAAATGACAATAAAAAAAAAGGAGCAGGGCCACTTTAAAAGCTTTATCTCTCCTGCTCTGTGCCCAAAGTGTCATGTCCATAACAGCACCACCTGATCTACAGAGTAAAATAACCGCTAAGGCTTATTGTTTGGACAATATTGAAGCCCCCCCCCCCACACACACACGCACACACACCCCACACCCCCCTGCTCCCCCCGCTGCTTCTCTCCCCTCTCCCTTGATTCATTTCACCCACTGTCCTCGGCTGCTGGAAAATGGCGTTAATTTTTTTATTACCTGTTTGACTCTCCAGCCTTATTACTGTAGCCCCTTAATGTTCTCTGTAACCGTGGAAACCAGATGAATAAATGTCCGCCAAAGAAAATGAGATGATTAAACAGGTCACCCTTGCAAAACAAATTCGCTTGGTCGAGCGCAATTTGTGTACCAAGCGGCTGTCTTAACAGTTTGCTAACAAGGGGATTGTTTGCCAGACTAACTGACAGAGAAGGGAGGGGGGAAATGAAGATATCTGGGGAAAAGGATATGATTGAAGAGATAATATTTTACATCACCATGCTATTTGTCTCATCTCTTTATTCCTTGTGATAATGTGGTGTTTGTGTAATATTCTACCTTTCTCTTTTTTTGTGTTCTCTAAAATAATAGATAGAGACTGCAGAAATGTTGCATATTTTGCCAGCATTTGCAAGTAATGTTCAAGTTTAAAGCAGCCATCCATATTATTGTCAGAGGCATTTGGTCTGTGATCATCAGCAAGTGCAGTAGCAAATAGAATTTTCCTCATTTATGTGGCAACCAATCATTACTGCTAATTGTCCTTGAGGCCATCTGTATACTGTAGGATGGCTCGTCCTCTATTGGCGTTGGAACGGTACTGGTCATGGATTTACAAGTCCAATAATAATACTTAACTCCTCTAACCTCCATAGTCAGCGCAAAACAGCTCATATTCACAACTGCAGTCATAAATATGATTTTTTTTTTCTCAAATTAAACAGTAGCTTGAACCAGCATCCTGGTTTCAAAGTGTCACCAAGCTGCTTTCCCATGATGCCCCCGCCCTTCCCTTCTGTGTTTCAAGTGTAATGTTCTCATACAGTATGACTTGTTTTAAGCAAAGCTCTCTGACAACCATATGAAGCGTCTGGTGTTTTCATCTGAGAAAATAAGAGAGTGCGTCGGGGCAGATTTAGCCATGTAACGATAGGGCAAACACGCAGACTTGGATTAGAATCAGGCCTGTGTTGCCATTCTGACCACAAATCATAAATGTCGGGACACGGCGGTGGTGTTGTTTATGGAAGGATGCCACGCTGCGCCACTCAAGGGTGTTGCCTGTTTGCATTGATGCACCACTACCACTTACCGCCTCTTGCTTTAAAACAACTTCCGCATCCCACTCAGCCCAGCCATTTTGTCCCATCACCAAAGCAGATCCCAAATGTTCACCGCAGCTTCAGCCTCAACTTTAAAAGAAGGAGGAGGTGGGGGGGGGGGGGGTTGCTGCTCAAAGCAGGGCCGTGGCTTCTTTAAGTCGTTTGTGGGACAGAAGATGGCGAGCCCGAGTTTTTCCACTGGTAGAGGGGGGTATTTCATCCCAATACAGGGACACTACAGCTCAAAACTGAAAAGCACTTATGCATTATTGATGTTTTAATTTGTGCAAATGCCCAAGTCTTTGTTAAGTGATTATAGTGCTAGGGAGATAACAGGGGAGGTACTTCTCTATGAAACAAGAGCTTGCTTGCTGGCCGCACTGGGAAGCCATCGGACTAAATCTAACAAGTCCACGCTTCTACTCAGCCCCGTGCGAGAGAGAGAGAGAGAGAGAGGTGGGGGGGGTATAAAGTTGACTCAAAAATATCAACGTGTCTAAGATAAGAAAAAATTCAGCCGTTGATCTTTTGTCCTTACTTCAGCTACACCTCTCCCGTTTATGATGTTGGGTTTATAGGTCTTTTACATCCCTTATCAAAAATTATTTGATGTAAATACAATGGAACTGACCTGAAAAGCCCTATGTGTAAATACTCCTCGTGGCACACTAGAAACTGACCTTGGGAGAAGAATGCAAAGTTATTATGCTTGCAAAACAAGCCAATAAAATAATACACCGTTGAAAGGAGGGAGTTTGGGTAAATATAAAAGAGAGGAGAAGAGAAGCAGTTTTCTTTCCTGCAATGATTAACTCAGAACAAAGGTTATCAAGGATGACATTTTTTTAAACTCTGCAATTTATGTAATTGCTCGCTACAGCTACCTTGCCAGATAAACAGTGACGGTAGAAAAGGTTGAAACTTTCCCCCGGAAAACAAACATGCATGTTTTTATGCACACTTTTGCTGAGCTAAAAAGATTTTGTTCCATATCCTAGTTTATCCAGTCTCTAGCTTAGATCATGTCACTTCAGAACCAGTTTCTCCTATTGAACTGTTTGGTGTCGACGATGGCTGTCCGAGCTCGGCCTCATCCCTCGCTGCTCCCACACCTGCAGCTGTTCACACAGCCTGCCTTACTCCAGCACCTAACACATGTATAACCTGTAAATTATGCTGTATTCATTTAGCTCACACTGCATTAATATGGGCTCTATCAATGTCAACCCATGAGATAAGTGTCTTAGTTTTGGCTTTGGTTTCGGTATTAGTCATTCTCTTTTGTTCATTGGCTTTATTCGTGCTTTATTCTTTGGAAAAATCTGCTTGAGTATGGAACCAGCCTCTGCCTTCTGCTTTGAGGTCCCTGGTGGAGGTAAAACACGAGAGCATGCGTGTGCACACATGCACACACACACGCACAGTAGGCTCTCAGGCTTCCCCAAGCATTTACTGCTTTATTAAGCTGTCTCATGAACCCACTAGCAGAACATGAGAATACAGGAAAAAAAAAAAAAAAAAAAAAGAAAAGCCCATATTACTTAGATGATTTGATGTCATTTGTGGACTACAAAACACTAGGCTTTATTGTGTGCGCAGGGAGAAAGAGCGGGAGCAGAGGAAAAAAAAGAAGTTGGCTTAGAAATTCAGAATTTCAATTAGCGTACGTAATCTGAACCTGCCGGCTTTGATAGAGGCTTTTTTTTTTTGACTAAGAATACAGCAGCACTTGTAAAACATTAATTAAGCAGACTTGTTTTTTTTAAAGGATGGAGTAAAGTGTGCTTTATGCAGTCATTTTCACTGAACAAAAGGCAGTTACCTTACATAGAGGACCGCTTCACCCAAACCATTTGGAAAAAAAGGGCAATTTAAATGGAAGAAGAACACAAAAGACAAAAAAGACAAGCCATTGAGAGTAATGTTCTAAAGGAGATGATATCATAAGAGAGCAGAGCCTTTTGCTGAAGAATAGAAATGTATCCCTGCCTCAGTGAAACCTAAGCTTGGCGCAGGAAAACGAACCCCTATTTTAATGACTTTCTACCTGACAGATGACTTTAGACCGCCTTTTGGATCACATTGCTCTGACTTTGTCTCTTACATCATCAAACCATTGATTATTAATAGTTTATATGAATTGTTAATTGACGGGTAATATGAGTTATGATGGCAATATCCTGTAAAAGATTACTGTTTGGTTTGTTTCATAAAACTAAAAAGTCTTAAAGGAGTCTCAAACTTGTGCTTTTTTTCTGTGGTGATGGTTTGTGGCAAAGCCGTGGTATGTCTGTTTGTGCTGCATGGGCGCCTGAGCCCTGTTGAAATTTCTACTCTTTTCTGTTTAGCGTGGCTACGTGATACTGCAAGCTGAAATGCATGCTCTAAACAACACTGGTTAGCATTAAAGAGGATTACAGTCCATTCACGCGCTTTGCCTTTATTTCCCATGAATGTACCAAGATAAAAAAAAAAAAAAAAACAGTGCAGGTTATTCCCAAAGCATCATTTACCCACATGTAGAGGCAGATTATATCAAAGGTTTATACATTAAAAGGTGATTGGGATGAAGGTGATTTTTTTCACCTGTTATAAGACATAAGAGATTTTATGGGGACACTTCTTGGAATATGTAACAGAACAGTTACTGTCCCATATTTGCACATGCTGTTGTATGTGCCTTTTCCACAGACTATTGTAAATCCTCTTGCAGTGGGTGATGAGTACACATACAGATGATACATTAAAACTGCCATAACTCGCACACCCAGCAAAGCTAAAAATCAATTGGAATGGATAGTTAAGCTGGCCCCTAAAAATCAATGAGCAATTCATGTCCTTGATCACAGAGTGTCATTCCTCTCAATGTTAGAGGCTGATGAGGGCTGAGCATACACACACATATACTCACATTCAGCACAAATAGACAGGAAACTTGCAGACACATTCACTGTGCTGATACAAGATGTTCAGACTAAATTAAACGTGCAGAACAAGGACACATATTTTAATAAACTTGGATTTTCAAACAATTCTCTTAATATCTATATTAAATGTGTTTAGTATAACAGCACTGTCCATTTTACAGTTTATTTTTCAAAACAGAATTCATCCAGAATGTTTTCATCAACATTTGTTTAGACGGTGTTAAATGTGGTCAGGGTATTTTATCACTGCCAGCTGGTGAATACAACATTGTAGTCAACCTATTGAAAATAGCAGGGTGTCAAATTTCAAAGCTCATGTTGTTGTTTTTAAACCGTGCAAAATGTTGCAATTCAATGACATTGTACACCAAGCCTGGAAAATAGAGATGACCTTATAGCCATGACATGGTGGGGGCACAGACGCAGCCGAATACACCCACACACGCACACACACACACACGCACACACACACAGTGAGCTTTCATGTAGGAAGAAGAGAAAGGCGATAAGGTTAGCCAAATGAAGAGGATGAAAATTCTGTGTTTCAAAATAGCAATTTTGCCCTTATTAATGCCATTAGTGTAACAGTCATAATGGATCAAATCAACGGATGACCGAAGCAACTCCTCTGTCTCTGCGCTATGACGGGATCATGTCGGGAACAATTTGGGCATTTTGTGTTGATGAGTGAAGTTTCGAGTGCTGTAGTATCCTGCAAACTGCTTCTAAATTACGCCCTTTCTTTCTATTTCTCTTTTTGCTCCTTTCTCTTTCTCTTTTCTGCTCGTTGTATACATTTTATTAGTCATTTTTAGAACCTTTGAACATTAATGTGCTGTTGCAACCTTTAATTTGAGCCTGCTATCAGTAGAAGTGACCCTTAGTTGGGAAGTACTGTATTTTTAACCCAGATTTAGATAATGGCACTGTGACAGTCATTTTTTGCTCTTGGGCTATTCGCTGCTTTGAGGCCGTTCATGTCACTCACACTTTGTATCCCCCCTGTTACCAATTATAGCCACACTGACCAATTCAGAGCACTGCTTGGACACAAATTATGTCTATATAGCACCGTATCTTCAACTTCAAATCTTAATTTCTGTTCTCTCTCTGTTTCCACAAACTATGTTTTCCTTCTCTGTCCACAGAGTGTGTGGTATATTAGTTATGAGTTAGCAGCAGTTGCTTGGCCTTAACAGGTGGTCATCTTTTACGGTCTATTACTCTAGTAACATTTGAAAGGGTCATTCAGCCCACTAGCTAAATACCTCAGATTTGGGGAGAGGAGAGGGCCTTCGAAACAGTTGTCGCCTGTCAGGAGTCAGAGAGTCAGGAGGACCGGTGAAACACTTGCTTGTCCCCACGTCGAGGTGAGAATTTTTCCAGCAGCTGTCACTTGGCCTCTTTAACGCATGTTTTTTTTTGGATGAGTGTTTTTTTTTTTTTTTTTCATTTCCAATAAAGCAGAAATGAATGTTTGTGGCAACTGGAGGGGGAGGGCAAACTCCAGTGCTGTGCCCTGTCACTCACAATCTCGCCCGTGTGTGTCCTCCTCTAGAATGGTTACATGTCTCATCAGCCGCCAATCATGAGACGCACGTGAGACGAGCCTAACGGCGGAGCCTTCTTTCTTGTGATTCAGTTGCTTAAAAGGCTCTGGTGGTTTTCTCCTAATGTCTGGTGTCGCAAAACTCTTTCCGTTGCTGCCTTGTATAGCAGCAAAATGGTGTGTTTCATTTGCCACTGTTCTGCCTCTCCTCCACTGCACTACCCTTCTCTCTCCCTCTTCCTTTCCCTGTCTCCCTCACTCCCCCTTTCTCCCCCCCTCAATCCATCTGCATCATGTCGATCTGTCAGACTGCCAGTGTCTGTTCCAATTAGATTCCACTTAATACACGTAACCTCGATTAACACGCAATCAAGCCCAGATAAATCACGTCCTTTAAGTCCCCCCCTCTGCCTCTCCTGTGTTGCTTTGCATCACTCAGTTTTTCCCAACAAGCTTTCTTCGCCACAGTCGTTGGTCACAATGTATGAAATCACACGCCAAGCACATGAGCAAGTAAACTTAGACAAATGTCCTCGCTGGTGACATTTTGCTGTGGAGACAGGTGCTTTTCACCTCTAACCAAATGCCCTGTCTTAGTATGCATCTCACTTATGTTTCTAGTCATGCGAAGTTCCTCTTGTGTTTCCAGCAGACTCTTGTTGGTGCCCTTCTCACCCCTGAAGATGAAGGTGTCTTAATTACATCTTTGGTTAAAAAGCTACAAAAGACACCCTGGGCTTTCTCTACATTGCGGGAGGCTGTGTAGTCTATTGTCTCGGTGACCTTTTTAGCTAGCGGACAATTGGTTTGACTAGATTACAAATTAAGACACAGCACCAGGCACTTAGAAAGCAAGTCTGTTAGAGAGCAGTTCTATTACTACCAGCCTGTGAAAGCCACTGGGCCATACATTTTAAGCATCACATAAATGGCCACAAAGTCAGGCATCACATGCACATTGTGCCATATCTATAAAATATAAAGTTACATTTGCTTTAATGATATCTGCAATGCCATAGTGCCTCTTTGCCAGTGGCAGAAAGGGAAAAAACACACAAAGCAGCCACAGAGCTTAGGATTCAGGGCCGATTATAATTCTTTTAACAAAGTTAATAATTTACACTGTTTATGCTAATAGGAGAAAAGAGGACTGTTGAATTACCAAACAGCGAAAACCACTAAAAATACAAACCAAATGAAAACAACCCGGGGCACTGAAAAAGCACACACAGCACTCTTGGGGTCTTCTTTTATTAATCGCAGCTAAAAGTGCTAACATTGACATGTTGAACAGATTAGCCTCTTTAATAACGGGGCGGGTCAACATGGCTACCACTGCTGATCCATGAGGGTATCCTGTCGGGAGGTGGATAGCCCGTGTGTTTCATATCCTGACCTCTGCCTCTATTGGGCTCGCCCCTGTACTACAGATGCACTGAATCTGGCCTGTGCACTCAATAGATTGCTCTTTTTCTTCTATTGTAGTTTTTTACTCTTCCCTCATATTTTAAAAGGTCTGTCAGTTGTCATTTGCAAACCTGCACAGGTACCATTTTTGTGGCCATGTTGTGTTCAAAAGTGGAAGCTGTGGCAGTTAAAGATCTGGCTTTGTTTCACACAGCAATAGCTTGTGTCATACACGCTCAGACTGCCGCTGTACAGCATTAATGGTTTTAAATATCTCTATGCTAGTTGGAGCTGACAAGGCCTGCCGGTGTGCAGTGTGTAAATAGGGCTTGGATTTAAAATAAATTAAGCTATGAGAAAGGCTCACGTTGATCCATTTCTTATCTCCTCTGCTGCCTTGTCAGCCCCAAGCCCTTTCAGAGCGTGTGGACAAGTTAAGGGACAAGCAGTACTCATTCACAGTTTTTACTGTGTAAGAAAAGCCTGTTTTTAGTACTTATTAATGAAGAATGCGTATGTATAACTGCAGCAGATACTTGCTCAACTTCCTTGAAACTGTTGATCTCTGCAAAACCAATTAAAAAGTTGTGCGTGTTTTATTTAATTAGTATTGGGTGCAAACAAAATGAGTATTGAATAGACACCCGATAGCCCTCTGCCCTGTCTTTTTCCATTTATAAACTCTGTCCACAGCCACAACAATGTTGCACTGTCTCTTTAAAAGGGGTGACAGTTTTGACTATAAGTTGAGCTAAATTTTTTTTTCCTCTTTCCCAGAGAAAAAAAATGGGAATAACGCTGATGAGTTTTAACAGCTTCAGCCAGGCGATGGGCAAATATAATAAGTGTTTTCGCAGACGTCACCAATGATTATCTCATCTGGGCATTTTGGGTGAATGTAGTGGATTTAGAGGCTCGTCTCCCATTGTGCTGACATCACCCTTTAACAAACCAAATTAAATCATGGCTAAAATCATTTGAAACTCTCCCAGAGTCTGTCTCAAATGACTAAACAATGAAAGTCTGGGAAAAATTTAAAGGGAACGCTGTGTGCGTTTGGGTGTGCGTGTGTATGTGTGTTTTGGTCGTGGGGGATGGGAGGGGGTGTACTGTGGAAATGGGGGCAAATTTACACTCACACTGCATAATGGGATAAGCGAAGCCAATATCTAACACGTTCTTAAGAGAATTTAAAGGGCAGCATTGTGACACTTTTTGTCACCCATGGCTTTTTTAAAATTGAAAGTATGTCTGCATTTAAAAATTACGTTTTAGTTTCTATATTTAGTATTTCTATGATTTGCAATTTCATTTGAACTTATGTAAAAAAAAAAAACAACCTCACAAGCCTCACCATGGAAAGTTCTCTGTAAGGAAACTCTAAGAAGGCATATAAAATATAACCTAAGTCAGTCTTGATATAGCTCTACTTTTATAGATAGAAATTCAGATTAAAGGGCACGAGTGTCCTGTTTCCACAGCCAGGCAATGTTGCATGGAAAATGTGTTTTGATACCGATACCACTATGACACACTACAGGCAGGAAAAGACTAAATGACACCTGTATGTTTCATAAACACATTTTGGTGATGTGACGTGCTAGTCCTTTACAGTAACAATAATCATTAAAGTGGCCTCTTAAAGGTATGAAAAAAGAGAAACATTATATTTATTTTACAGACTTAAATGCAACTTTACAAAACAGGTCACAAAGATGTGATGATGTGCAATCATAGTTTTGTTTTGTAATTTTGTTAGAATTTGTTGCACATTAACCATAAGATATGGTTAATGTGCTATCATGTAAAGGCTATCATGGCTGGAACACAAGGATTTGTCAGCTGTCCTGTCTCACTGCTCGCGTGCTGTAGTAGGCCACCCATGACCTTGTGAAATGAACAAAGGAGTAAGAGAGAGAGAGAAAATGAGTGAGTGAGTGAGACGAGTCAGTGAAGGAGTGGTGGCAAAGTGTGGAGGTGCATGGAGGTGGTGGTTGGGGGAGCGGGGGGTGCTGCTAAAGGCCTCAACTCAGCCAACGTGGCCTGATGTGACAGGATTAGCTAAGCCCCGGTGAGCATGGCTGGTACTGTGAGCCCCTGTGAGTGTGTGTTAATGTGTGTGTGCGTGTGTGCGAGAGGCAGGCAGTGCGCACAGCAGACTGGGAAGCCAGAACTGCTGCTCGCCACCAGTCGAGCCAAGACAAGACATGGGAGATCAACAGTGTGTCAGCCCATCGCTGCCATCAAGCCTTAGCCCTCATCATCACCCTCCCCTTCCACCAATGGGCGAGAGCCAGACCATAGAAGATACAGCCAAGGGAGTCAAGATACAGTGGGGGGAGACACAGCGGGGGACTAGTGGGCGGGCAGCTGGGGCTAAAGTGAACGTGAGTTGGAAAATGATCCTATTAAATTGAATTAAAGAGGCAGTCTTCATTTACCCCAAGAATGATGGATTTGGATAATTAACAGTGTTAATGGGGACTGGTTAAAGAGGGCAAGGGAAACCGGTGATTGCAGACACAGAGTAAAGGGGCCAGGTCAGACCTGCATTGTATTTGGCCCGGTGGCCCATAAGGGACGGTCTTTTTTTTTTTTTTTTTTTTTTTTGCTTTGCACTGTGGTCACTTGTTGGAGATTATTTTTTAAGTGTTGCCAGACTGTTCGGAAATGCGACTAATCCTCCTTACTTTTTCCCCTTTCAAGGTGTTCTCTTTTTTTCCCCACAATTCCACCTTTATAAAAGAGCAGCGGCTGTAAGATGATCTGAACACGGCAGATCAAAGGCTGCTGTGTTGTGTGGTTCTGCACTGGGCCTGCTGAGCAGCACGCATGCGAATCGGGAAATAAAAGCAAGAGGAGGGTGTCACTGATGAGCGTGTAGGTTCAGTGTCGATATATTTTGTGGTAGTGCGCTGCTGCTGCAGCAGTGAGTGCATTATACCAGTTTAATGCCCTCATCTCGGGACCTAATTATGACACTAGTAGTGTGTGTGAAGTGTATGTGCACGCACATGTGGTGGTGTGCTTGTGTGCTTGGTTTTTCACTTTGGTCATTGCACAAACCCTATCTGCATGTCCTTAATTCTTGATGATGTGTAGGCCTTAGGCAGTGTGTGTGATGGAGAGGATGCCTGTGTGCCAAGTTGAAGTGATCAGACGGCAGGCCATGGGCCCTCACCCCTCTGAAAAATCCCGTTGCTTTGCTCACAACAGCCGACCGGCGGTAGTGCGTCGCTAGTTTCCACAGTCGAGTCAGGACTAGTAACACCCTGCCACAAAGGAGCCAGATTTATAGGGCACTGTGTGTCAGTGGGTAATCTGCAGCTCGTCTATTGCTGTTGAAATAATAGCTAATCCTGAGGAAGAACTAGTTAGCTTTATTTATATGATCTCGGCCACCACCTTAGTAATTCTGTTTATGTTGTATATGCAGTGTATTTTATGCGCTGCATTGTTTAAGGTCGAGCAGTTTTCTTTTTGCGCAGAGTTGTGGATGTAATCAATTTTGACAGTTGGAGACGCACACTCAACTCTCCATTACCTTGGATGATGTGCACCACAGCTTACCTGAACCCTGATTAGGCAGAGAATGTCTTAAGTAAAGGGATCAAATAATTTTATGCTACTTTTCTCCTTTCAAAAAAATTAACACCACAGTTGCACGCATGTGTGTGTGTGTGTGTGTGTGTGTGTGTGAGAGTGATAGAGTGTGTGAAAAAAAACAATCTCATCAAGCAGGAGGCCGTTTGCTTAGCAAGAGCTGACAGTCTTTGTGTATGTAAATGAAGAATTTAGACTAATGGAGTTGAACCATTTCTAATTTTGTGATGGCAAGAGGATTTTGATTGAAAGTAATTAAGCAAGCTAGCTGTAAAATTAATTAAAGCAAAAGGAGGGGGGGACTTTTATTGGATTGGATAGCGATATAGCTGCTGTCAGGCAGGGGGACAAATGGGGGTGACCTGGATTCTCTGCCCTCCCTCCTCCCACTCGGGACTTTTATGTCACTTTAATCTCCTTAGAGCGGCTGGTGTGCATTTGTTCGAAATAATCAAGGAAATATGGTCAGAAATTGTCAGCTTTCAGATCTAATTTACCTGACAGCCTCGCAAGTGTGTGTGCACGCGCATGTATGCATGTGACAGTGGCAGGTCCTTTTTTTCCCCTTGCCCTCTCCTCAGCTTTGTGGAAAATGCTTTTGACAGTCTTGAAGCATCTTGGTTGTCGAAGGGCGGGGGAGATGAGGAACTTGGGTGGCTTTAAGACGGACATTTCAATGAGGCGTGTTTGGCCCGGCTTAGCACCTCTGACACTGTTGTGTGCGTGCACACACACCAACATGCTTAATTGCCTCTGTAACATATTCAGACTCCGTTTGGCTACTGTACCAGCACTTCTCAGCCTCTGTTGTCTGCAGGTAGCCTAAATGAGCAGAAGCAGATTACAGCCATGACAAAGCCTGTTACAGCTACTTAACCACTGACAAATAAGATTGGCCAATCCTGCACAAATAGAATTGGAACTTATTGTCCTTTTTAATTTTGAAAAATAATAACTCCTTATTTCAGAATATTTTTCCCCTGGCGTTTCAAACTTTTATTTTAAGCTTATAATTGAACGTCTTTGATATTGTTAAAAATATCAACCACCTGTGCAATTCGCACTTAGATAATAACCAGTCATAAAATAGCCCTGCTAATGTCCTGCGACATCTATATGGCTTTGAGCTGTATGGGGTCCATATTAAAGGGCGACGGGGTTTCCCATGATTCCACAGTGGGTGAGATGCCACTTCCTTTTAAAGCTTCTCAGTGCTTTCTGGTGTTTGGGACATGGGGTCTCAGTGTGGCCCTCAGTGCCCCCTGAAGAGACAGTTAATTAAGGCCTGTGCCCAGACAACGCTGCCAGGACTCACCCACCATACCATCGTCTGCCCCTGTTGCCACCACTCCCCTCCTAAATTCTGCAGCCACCGGGGCCTGTGGGTAAGCAGAGCGCCGGAGCTGTGCGCCACCATCGGGGCCCCTAACGGGATTAGGAGTCCTCTGAAAATAGGACCTCAGCTCCAAAAGCCTCTCACCCACCTTCATCTGCCCAAAGAATCCCCCTCATTTCACCCCCGGCCCTAGCCCACACACGCACAGCCTCGACATCTGTGCTCGCAGAAGGAGGGAGGGGGGGGAGTGGGGAGAGTAAAAGGTGGAACAAAGAGCTTTCTTTTCCCCTGCTCTGTAATTAGAGGGGAAGATCTCCTGAGGACTGGCCTTCCTTGGGCCCGAAAAACATGATTCCCCCCCCCCCCCACTCTACCGCTGCCATCCAAGCGGAACATGGCGCCTCGATGTATAAGGGCGATAATGTAAATGTAGTGTAGTTTGCCAGGCAAACCCAGCGAAACCTATTTTGCGGTAGCTTTATCTAAGTGTAACAAATGAATGTAACAGTTGGAAGAGTGATACATTATTAACTCTAATTGATTCCTTTATAACACTATACATTCACTGTCAACTTCGCTTTGGCTCGTACAACTACATGCTCACTGAATTAGTCTTGTCGCTGTCCCTATTCTAACACGTTATGTGTCACCACACACTGTTAACAAATGTGATAAAACCACCTGAATCGAGAATATCAGGTATGGCGTCTGCCTATGTGTGTTTTTGTCTGTTAAGGTGAGATACAGTAGACGTAAGGGTGTGTGTGTGTGTGTGTGTGTGTGTGTGTGTGTGTTACTCTCTCTTGTGCTTAACTGTGTCTACACGGGTGTGAAAGTAAAAGAGAGAGACAGAGCACCCGCTTTCACAGCCACTGGAGCTTTCGATAGGAATTAGTTTTACAACATATGCAAATGTTCCCCCGTGAAAAAAAAGGGGGTCTTTAAGTGACAGGTTGATATGTGATTAAACGACAATTAGAGTGCTGAAAATAAGTGTCGGCAGTAGGTCAAGCACTGGGCGGCTCAGCTAAAAGGTAGCAGACTATTGAGGAGAAAACATTCCCAGGCGGAGGCCAGGAACAGGACCCAAAACAAATTAGAGAGGTGAAGGGGGGACAAGGTTGGCACTGTGTTCCAATAAACCCACAACAAAAACAAGTTCTGTGTTTTGCCTGGATGACAAAAGACAGACAATTCATGATTAGACTAGGATCCTGTTCTCACTGATTCAGCGCTGGACATAAATACAATCCCTGAATCCTAACAGTGGCGCTTATTGTGTAGGCTCAAAGTGCTTTAGCGTCATACTTGACTGACATATTTTACCTTCAAGGGAGTTGAATAGATGGACTTTGACAGTGATAGTGATGCCCTGCGTGCCCTGCTTTTAACCTTTAGTGCCCCCAGCTCAGACTAAAACCAGTTGTCTGCCCTTGTGTAGGCTGCACCCCTCTCTTCTGCTGCCCTTTAAGTTAAAAGTACACAGACATGAGGGTCTTTCTCTCTTGCTGTCTTTCTGTAACAAACACTCGCACACATACGCACACAAACATACAGGCGGAGACATAAAAGGGCTCACGCTTATTCTGGCAACAGATGGCCCTGTCCCTATAATCCCCTTTGATGCTGCGGTGGGCAGTGGCTCCTGAACATCTCTGAAGCCAAAGCCCCAACAAAACTTGAGCTACTTTTCCTTTAACTGACCCCAATTGCCAAGGAGCTGTCAGCTGTCAGACCTGGTTAAGAGCGTCTTTACTGGGGGAGACTGAAGGGCACAGGTTTCTCTCTCTCTCTCTTTCTCTCTCTCTCTCTCTCTCTCCTCTTTCAGCTTCTTGTTTGTTTTCTGTCACAGATGCTTCATTCCACCTCTATAGCACGACTCTGAAAGCAGGTTGACCGTGGTACTCTGACTTGTAGTATCGGCAGCGCTCATTTCTTCGCTGTTCCTTCCAGAAGGCGAAAGAGTGAACCTCCCCGAGCTCTAATATTGGAGCCACAGATGGCAGGAGGTGGGCTAAGAGGCTTATATTTCATTGAAGCGCTCACCTTAATTATTGTCAATTGTAAGAAAATAGGGCCTTTTCACTGCTTGCGTAACCGATATACTATATAAACACACACAAGTAAATTAAAAGCACCGCACTGCATCACTTATTTTTTCTAGAAATATAACTTTTTTTTAGTGATTGATAATAGATATTTTATCTCTTTTTGGTTGTCCGCCTAGGCATCTGCTTAAGCTCTCTTCAGTTGAGAGCCGGCCCGTTGATGCTGATGAAATAAATCTGCTATCTTTAAAGAAAGTGGTTCAGTCTCTGATAAGATAAATGATAGTAATGAGCTCACTAATGGAGTTTTAAAAAGAATTTAACAAGTACCTTTAACCTCTCTTTCACTTAAGTAAAAAGTGACTGTAGTTTAATTCTTAACACTAATATTAAAGCGGGAATTTTACACATTTTGCAGAGGAAGCTTTTTTTATGTTGTGCTAGGCCCTTTTATTCCTATACTCTCTGATTGCAAAGGAACAGAGTTTTGTTAAACACCTCTGATTAAATTGGAGATCACTCACCCCAATGTTTGAGTCAACCAGCACTACGAAGCACTTTGCTTTCTTATTAATTTTGCACTGTAAATAGAATCAAATGTGAACTGGTGTCTTAACCTTTGTCTTAAATCATTTCCCTCTCCTAACGCAGGGAGCTCCGTTCTCTGGCCTCTAATTGGAGGACAGCAGTTAAATGTCTCCTCGGGTGCAGAGGCGACTGATTGCAGCAGTTTCTTCTGTTTAAACACAAATGGGGGGAAAAACCCAAATTAGCTACTTTTGCGATTTCAGAGAAGCCTTCTGCACCGTTCGATTATGTATTATCATTTGAGAGCTTTGGGGGATAATCATCACTGAGATTTGCTCACGTTTCCAGCAGGTCTGCTGAGATGCATGTACGTAGCTAATGGGATTGGGCTTTTTTTTCTATCCCTCTCCTGTGGCGTTATGGAGCTGGCAGCTGAACTTGAACGGATGCGCATGGTGCTGAGTCGTGCACAAGACTATTTCAAGACTGAAATGCGATTGTTTTAATACTTTAATCCACCTGTCCTTGGCATTCAGGATGTTGCAGAAGTCGCCTAATTATTTCAGTGCCCTCTATCCTTCCTGGTTGAAACACAGCAGAGACATTAGCACCCTTCTGTTGTACATACAGTCCACCCTAAAGAATTGTCTTCTTTGAATAGATTTTAATTTTTCTTTTTTTTAAAAAAAGGGTTATTTATTTCAGGAAATGCATCAAAATGGCTATAAAATACAAAAACATACAACTTCTTAATTTTACTCAAAAAATGTATAACCTAATTGAAATTTTAAATATGCATGTATGCAAAGAGGATCTGAAATAGCCCAAATCACTTTAAAGAGCGAGCCATTAAACAACCAGAATTCACGGAATTGTCCCAGGTTCCAACCACGACCGTATGCAAACACAAATATTTTCTTTTAATTAAAAGGGCCTCATCTCGCTGTATCCTCCCCCAAGCCTGCTGCCAGCCCTCAACACACCCCCCCCCCCCCCATGCACACACACTCACTCACACACACTCACACACACACATTCACAGACACACACATACACACTCCGGTGATTCCTCTATTCAAATCCATTTGCACTCACAGTCACATACATACAGCCAAATTTGAGAAAAGTGATTACTTTAATTGTGTCCCGGGCCGTGGATTCCTCTTGACTAGCTGCTAATCTGTCAGAGCCTGGTTGTCAATTGAGAACCAGGGACACCAGCAGTGACGGCTGCCCAGTTCACTGATAGCCCCCTGAGGGACAGTTAACCCTAAAACACCCCCCACCCACCCCCCCAAAAAAAACACCCTCTTGTGCAGTCTCGCCCCGCACTTCCACCCTTCCCCCAGACCGGTCCAGCCTACCAGAACCTGTGGTGGCACTAAAAGGTTGGGAAGGGGGGGTTAAAGGACTGGTGGTCTCCGTCTATGTGCTGGTTTGGGACAGTGGGGGTGTGTGTTTGTGCATATATGTGCGGTTTGGTGAGGGGTGGTGGCTTGATAGTAATGCATGTTGATGGTTTCAGAGATACTTCATTTCAGAAACAGGGGCCTCATTAACTGTAGTTTTCATCAGGCCGGCGAGCAGTGGGCACATTAGGGGTCCACAGGAAGTTAGAGTACAGCAGGAGAGTGCATTAGGGAGGCCTGGGGAGACACACTCCCTCTCTTCTCCTCAGTTCCACTTCCACCTCCAGAGCTTTTCTATATCTTAATGTACCTTTCAGAGGAATTCGGATAGAGGTCAATAATTATGCTCTTTAAATTATTCAGTCGAGGTCCTCTGTAATTGTGCTTTTTAGAGCTCGGACATTGACAACATGGTTTACTGCACCACGTTTGGGGCACGGCCTGACCGGATGAATCAGTAGGAGAAAGAGTGTGCGAGTGTGTTTCACTGCTCTCATCACCAACCGATGTCGGAGTGATCTTCATTTCTGAAATTTCAATACCCGTCGACACCAAATGAACACATTAACTCCCGTGCTGAGCAAATTTGTCAGCACATCAAATTTGGATCTCTGTTAAACAGGCGTCAGCACGGAGTCGTCTCTGCTGGGCATGTTGGTGTCAGACTACCAGCCACTGTGTGGGAATGTTTAGTTTGGGACACAACCGTGTTATTTTTGTTACATCGAGGAGAGGAAAGCACAAACTGCTAGGGTGAGCAGAAAAAATCACCAAACTTTCTCTACAAAGCCAGCCCCGGCAACGTTTGACTGCACATGATAACATCGTCCGTCCACACAACAAGTCCTCTTTCAGCCACAGATTATTAACACATCGCTGAAAGCGGCAGAGAGCAATTCACTGTTGTCACAGGGTCTAATATTTATATTTATCTAGTTGGGAGAGGCATTGACAAACATGTCACACACCTGCAGTTTGGTAGTACGTGGTACTGCAGTTTGGTGTCAAAGAAAGAGCCTGTACAGTAGAGTTTTGTTGGGGCGAGAGGAAGACTGTAATTACTGTCTGACGATTCATCTAGTCACTGCATAAAATAGTGTTTATCCAGTCGCCCGTGTTTCTGTCGTGGCTGAGGGAGGGGTGGGTCATGTTTTGCAAAACTGAGACAGCTAGGGCAATCAGGAGAAGAATCGTGACTCCAAAACATTCAGCCTTTTCTTTCTTTTCTCTCTCTTTGTCTCTCTTTCTCTCTCTCTCTCCTGGGTTTCAAACTGGTGCCTTAGAAAATGAGATCTCCCTTTCTCCCCCCTCTGACACACCCACACACAAATAAACATAAAAAGCTAATTTGTTAGCGCCCTCATTTCAGAGGCCAGAGCAGGAGAATATTGTTGGGGGGAAAAGTAATGCTTTGTCAAATGTTGACATGTGTTGCAAACATGGGGCCTTCAGCAGCAGCAACAGCAGCAGCGTTTCGTTGAGCTGCTCAGGCACATTGTCGGCACATGAAGGGAGGATGCTTTGAAACAAGATTAGCCTCCAAATGGCCCTGCCTGCCCCCCCCCATCCCCTCCTCATCCATACCCCTGTGCATAATGTGTGTGTGCGCCTGCACTAAGATGCTAAATGATCAGATCCACTGAAATATTTGTGGGCCTGTTTTCTCACAGAATGAGTCTGGGTGTCATGTGCTGTATATCACTGTACAGCTGAACGTGTGTATACACATTTGTCCTGCTGCAAGGCCCCATTGTCTGGCACATGGTGTGGCTTGGTTTCGTGGGCCAGAGAGCACACATCCCTGTCACTGAGGCTACCTCCCCTTGGCTTTGGGTCAGGGTGACACTGGGCAGGGGGAGGAAAAAAAAAAAATCCATCACCCCCACACCCTGCCCCCACAAAAATGAATCAAAATTGGAAAACAACATGCAAGGTCCGCCTAATACAGGAACACTTGCAATATGCTGATGTTTTCTTTTGCACACTGTGTTTGCTAAATTGCCTTTGACTGCGTGCATCAGTAATGAAACTTTATGTCCTTGTGGAGAGGGCAGCAAGTCCGTTCCAGTTAGGACCGGGACGATCTCTCCTGTCTGGCTTTTGTAAGACTTTTTTTCCCTAATACACGTCCTTATGAATAAATGAAGCCCATGAAGTCATTTTTTCCATATTTGTGTAAATTGCTTTAAAAGCATTTTATCATGTCATAAAAAAGCGCAATTGATCTGCTGGGCTTAGCCCATTGGACAGCTGTGTGTTTTGTTAATGGCCACTTTGCTCCAAGCAGCTTATTAAAAAATTTATATATAAATGCTAAAATTGCATAAATTATTTAGATACAGTAAGCATTTTTTTGTTTTGGTCAGGCAGGGAGGGGCTGTTATCAGTATGGAAATTTACCATAGTATATTATCTGCTGAAATATAGTAATATATCTGCCCAGACACATATGTGTCCTCCTCACTGCACCCCCATACATGCAGAGGCGCAGGGAAAAAAAGTATATATTTTTTGATGACTTCGTTTCAGCAACCACGGAATGTCACCCATATCCTGGTTGATTGTACTTTCGAGTTTTATGATGTTTTTCCATTGATTTGTTTCCCCGGCGCAGCTGCCGACCTCTATTGAGGGACGAACGTAATCAGCGCTGACGCAAATTAGATGGTTATTCGTTTCGAAAATTGACAGAAAAACAATAAAAAAGATGAAATGCTCCCAAATCAATAGATATAATGAAATTCAAATAATCCGAGAGATGAGGTCTCCATGGCAACTGATAATGTGGAAAAGAAAACAATTTAATAAAGGACAGACACGCTTTGAAAACAGATTGGGGAGGGGGGTGGCTGTAAAGCGGGGAGAGGAGAGCAGAGCAGAGGAGAGAGGAGGTGGGGAGATGGAGGGATAGAGAGAGGGAGGGAGGGTGGTGGAGGGGTGTTTGTGGCTGTAGTGGTTGCTCTATAGCTTGTTTCCCCCGGCGTGTGAAGGATCTGTGTCTGTCCCAAGGACACCAGAATAATTAGAAAAGCTTTCAGGCCAGAAAGTGCAGATTCAGGTTTTAATACACAAAATTATTTCAGGGGCAGTGAATCGGAAAACCATTTGTTGGTGACCTTCCTGAGAGGCCTCCCCCTCCCCGGTACAGGGCAAGATGGAGGCTATGTGGCAGCACTGCCTGAGTTATGGCATATTTGTGTTTTTATAGAGGCAGGGGGAATGGAGTTGGGGAAGTTGGGAGGGGGATGTGGGGGCAAATGTGTGTGTGTGTGTATGGTTGTGTGCGTGCATGCGCTCATGAGTTTGGGGGGTGGGTGGGTCACAGGGAGACCTTCGCGTTGTGTGTGCGCGGGTCTGGCAGGAGTTTAGGAAGAGGGAGGGAGGGAGAGCAAAGACGAGAAGGGAGAAAGTGAGGCAGTGAGAGAAAGGGGGAAGTTGCAGATCCGGCTGTATTTACAGATCAGTTGTCAAAAGGAGCCATTTAAGGGGAATGCGCCCGTTCCTGCGCTGTGACAGGCGAGGGTGCCTGTTTAAAAAGCAAAAGACAACTATGAACCTGAGAGGGAGATAGTCAAACACAGGCTTTTTCTGTTGAAGACAGACAGAGCAGGGGGTGGCGAGGGAAGCGAGTGGGTGTTAAGTGACTTCATTTGTAGTCTATTTAAGGTATGTTTTACTTGTCCTTGTGCTGCTCCTCCAACATCTAACACAGGGGCTGCGTTCTAGTTTGCACAGCAAGGGAATAATGATTGAGTGCATCGTTCTTATTTCCTGTAAATACAAATGACTTTCCTTCATCTGCCTAAAAACCTGTATTTGATTTCAGTCTTGCTGTCAAGGGAGATTTGCTACTGATGCAAACAGTGATAAGAGTCAACCAAAAGCACAGCTCTGTTTCTCTCATTAGCTTATCATGACTTGAAGTATGTACACTTTCTGGTGGCTTTATTCAACATCCGTGTCCTGCTCTTTTAACATCCTATTTTCTTTATTACTCTTTGTCAACGTTTTGAAGGCAGTCTGGTTGGGCGTTGGAGGCTTGTCTGTCAAGTAGTGACTACCATTTTTGTGTCATTAGAAGGCTTTGTTTGACTCAAATAAAGGTGATCCACCCTCTGTTCAAATGATACAAACAGCAGGTCCGGGATATCACGTCTTGAGTGCAGATACCCTTATCCTGTTCCAACAGCAATAAATGGAAAAACAAGTCCTCACGCAAAGCTCGGCTTGATAATTACTGTTCTGATATTTTAATAGCACAGGATCCTGATCAGCATTGCTGCTTTCCTGCAATATATACTGTCATAAAGGTTGGGCAATACTTGATAAATATGTGGGATCAAGTTCCATCCATTCTCTTGGCTACAATAAGTTTGTTGCTTAATACATAATTAGGGTGTACAGAGTGTATTTTTTTATCTACTCTCTGCTTACTTTTTAAACAATAATTTTAAAGCGTTTTCCACCTTTGATTCAGTTGTTAACACGATGTTGCACACAGAAAATAATTACAGGCTTATAGAGACTCTGATAGATCTTTTTTTTACTCAGGGGAATCTGCCCTTATTCAAAGGCAAACAGAGATCTGACATTCTTCAGCAGGACAGCTAATATTCTCCAGTATTGATATTGCAATGTGAAAAGTGCCCCACAAGTAGGAGAGAAACTAGAAATTCCCCACTGTACACTAGCTTAGAGCCTTCAAATCTAACATGCCAGTGTCAATGAAGACTGTTTTCTTTTTTTAAATTAAAAGAAAAAAACCCAGATAGAGTAGAGACTTGAAATACGAGAGCCGATAGGCATCCGCTGTGTGTTTGTGTATGAATGTGTGTGTTTGTGTGTGCATGCACATGCACACTGACACACACATAGGGCACAAAGCACATGTTATCACTGTCAACAGCAGCAGTAGCAAACAACGGCAGTTGTTCTGTGTGTGTGTGTGTGTGTGTGTCTGTGTTGTGTATGAGTGAAAGTGTGTATGCTTGTGCATGTCCACAATCTCTCTCTCGCTCTCTCTCTCCTACTCGCTTTGGCTGCTGGCTCTGAGAGACCCACTGTAAGTCAATCTGTGTGTTCATATGCCCGTGAGTCTGTGTGTCTGTGTGTGTGTGAGCCACTACTGTACTACACTTCAGGGGCCAGGAGCCAGGACCAAGCCTAGCCGAACAGTGCTGAACAGGGCTGGAAAGGGCCGAGGGCCAGCTCCCTGCGCACACCACCCACTTCACACCTGTCGCTCTCTCTCTCTCTATCTCTCTCTCTTTCTCTCTATCTCTCTCTCACACACAAACACACACATGCATGCACGCACACACAGCTCATGCAGCCGTGCTGCTCGGCACAGGGCTCTCATTGTAGCAGTGACAGGAGGGCGCCCGTTAAGTGGCTCTCTCTTCCTGGGGCCTGTGTGTGTGTGTGTGTGTGTGTGTGTGTGCGTGTGTGTATGTGTGTTTTGTTCCCCCATGTGGCTGTGGGGTGGAGAAGGGCGATGAAGGACCCCTACTGGTAAAGTGGGTAAACTCGCACAGCCTCGACATCTGTGCTCGTAGAAGGAGGGAGGGGGGAGAGTGGAGAGAGAAGAAGAGAGGGGGAGGGTAAGGAGGGAGGAGAGATAGACAGCGAGAGAGGAGGACAGTGGGAAAGAGGAAAGGAGTGAGAAGGAGAGAGGGAGGGAGAGAGAGACAGAAGGAGAGGAAGAGAGAGAGAGCAGAGCCTTGGCAGAGAGCAGTTGAGGAGAAAATGCCTTGCTTTGTGGAGAGAATTCTTCCAGGGCAGGAGGGAGAGGTGAGACAGAGCACAGAGGGCGGTCTGCTGCCAGGTAAGACTCACACACACCTTCCTCTCCCTCTCTCCTCTCTCTGTCTCTCTCTCTCCCCCCTCTCTCACCCCCCCCCCCCCCCCCCCACACACACACACACACACTCACACACAGGAGTTGAGTGCTACCTCGAGGTGAACGGGTCTGCTACTAGTTGCAGTTGGCATGAGTCAGGCACGCATGTGTAGTGATGTGGTGGGTGGTGTCAAAGTGTGTGTGTGCAAGAGAGCAAGCCTGAATGAGAGTAAGGAAACGGAACAAGTGTAAAAAATGTGCAATTTTTAATTATGAATGCACATTTGCACCTATAGTGCAGTGCATGTCAGTGATGTGTTTAATTAGTTTTAATGGTGTGTTGCTTCCTCAAAAGTTTTGTTGTTGACTTTTTGTGTCATGCCTTATAGTGCTCCACACTTCCACTTTTGTTTCTTTTACAGTTACATTTATGACATTTAACGGTGGAATGTACATTTATTCAAATAATGCATTATACAAGTTTGAGGTGATTTTACTTTCTGTAGTTTATATCTAAACTCAATTACATCTGAGAGAGAAATATTAAAGTGTTTATTCCACAATATTTACTTGAAATTTGCAGTAACTAGTCAATGAACAGAATAATATTTTACAAATGAAATAGGATCAACTTATAAAATACAATGAACTGTTATATATTAAAATTAAACAATGCTAAACAAAACTTAAAGGTTGCTTGGATTTTAATCAGGAATATTAATCTAGTCAGCAGTTTTGGAGTTTAGATGTATACACAGAAAGACTGACTCTTTTACTATAATGAGTATTTTTAGTCTCAATTACTTTTTTTAACTTCTGTACTTTGAGAATATAATTTTTTTATTTTTAAAATGTGGTTTTGCCTCTTTTACTTATTTAAGGGATCTGAATACTTAATTTACCACTAATTGCACATTACTTTACTTTATAGCAAATGCTTTTTATTTCTTAAAAAGCAATTTCAGGCTGTTAAGGTAGTCAAAGGTTGCACATATACACTTTATTTGACGTATTTGACAGAACAAAAAATGATTTAAATAGCTGTTTGTGCAGGCTAAAAATAGAAATGATTAAAAAGCACCTAAAATCCCTTCGCCCTAATGTCAAGTGCAGATGTTTTCAGATCTGATGTGAGGTAATTTGCGGTGTTGGTCGAGATTGATTGGGTTGTTTCGATACAGATGTTGGGATGGAGAGGTTTGTCTTCGGAGGGATTTTCCACTCTGCTGATGTAAACAGTGTCTGTTGAAGAAAGGCTAAAGAGTCCTTTTCTTTCCCGTGGAGACACGGTTGTGAGAGGAATAATCCTCCTCGTGTACAATTAGATTTTCTCCTTTTGGTTAAATAAATACTGTGTCTGTGAACATAAACACAGATTTACATGTGGCCCTGTGGGTGTCTGCCTCTCAAACAGCCTGCTGCCACAGCCTGGGCCTGATATTTCTTGTCGAGGCCCAAAGGAAAAAAAAAAGAAAAAGAAAAGAAAGACGAGGCAGAAGTTGGCCGGCTCTAACTTCACGCTTGCTGTTTATTTGTTTTTATAACAAATGGAACCAGCTTCCCGAGTGAAAGGTGAAGTCAGAATTGAATTTGGCTTGCGTTACCGTGGCGATCTGGCAACCGCTCCTGTGTCCCATAGGACTGCTCTGGTTGCTGTGTGCCGGGCGCGTGTGTTTGTTATTTAACTGGTGTACGTGTGTGTGTGTGCGCTACTGTTCTACGTGCATATTGTGTGAGTGTGTGTGTTTGAGTAGTGGGTGGTGGTAGCAGCATTCACGAGAGAGACATTTTACTAAGCAGACATTTCCCCCTCTGTTTTCACTCTGACCTGGTAGGAGATTGATGACTGAATTGTGGAGTACATGTTAACAGTAACTGGTGATTTATGAAGATACTTAGGGTAAGTGAGGCCGCACAGGCTGGAGGGGAAGAAAAAGATATAGCCTTTTAAGTTAATGTAAAAATATAGCCTTTTTAAGTAATAATTGTTATTACCACTGCTGGTTTTGGAGAGAGGTCTGAGTTAGAGTTGGATGTGAAGCTCTTTCTTTTCCACTGGACATGTGCCTTACTTCGTATCTGCCCTTTTAAGTTTGACTCTATTCAACATTGCAAGTTTTTGTTAGAAAAAAAAAAGAATTTAAAGAAAATATGTCTACATATATAGATGAATAGATATTTAGATTAATGCAAATATTTGAATTGAAAACTACTTTTTCCTGGGTAAACCACAGTGGAAAACTTTTCTTGGATGAACCCTTGCACTGCAACAAGTGCACTGTGTGTTTTGGCAGCCCCCCTTAGCCAAAGATCCCTCAGAAAATCCGCATGCAATTTTAGAAGAATCAGATTCTTTCCCTTTCCCTTTGGCTCATGAACTCCCTCGATATTATGCACGTGGAGAATCCTCCTCTCTATTCAAAAATGAGATTCAATCCACTTGGATGTGATCTATAGCATTTTTAAGGAATAAAGCAATTTTAGGGAATACGGAGTAGTGCTTCCCCTGAAAGAAGGATGGCTTTCATTTTTTTTCAAGGCACCTCTTAGACTGAGTGAAATGTTTCCCCTGTTCGCTCAGGGACGACTTTATTTCTTACCAGGGATTTAACACTCACTCAGTCCCCTCATAAATACAGCGTCCCTCAGCCCTTCGCTAGCCATAACTCATGCACTAACTCTCTAGCTAACTAAACTCATATAGCAGAGCCAACACTTGTTTGTCTTTTACCTCAGTCTTTCTCTCTCACTCTTCCTCTCTGTCTCTTTTCCTCCTCTCAACTGATTTATACATGACAGAATCTCCTCTGACTACCGTCTCACCAGGCTCCTGTGCTGATCTCCTTGGCCCACTCGTGGAGTGGGTTTTAGAAGAAATGTGCATTTGAATATGAGCCAGCCTAATCTCCTTCAGGCTATTTAGAGTGAGCCTAATGCTCCAAGAATGAGCGAGAACAACACCGGGGAAAATGCGGACGTCCCTCTCGGCATGTCACAACACAACTCAGGTCTCCACAGAACGAAGCAAGTCTTTGATTCACTGATGAAAATCTTTCTGTAAGGCAAAGGACATAAAATTCCTGCTTTCAAGGCACCTGTTGAGGAAAAGCCTTTGTGTGTGGTTCCTTTTTTGTATTTCTTCCTTTATGGCACCTACCTGTGGAATTGTCTTGTCTTGTCTTTTAGTATCTCAATGGTACGATAAATAAAAGCTGATAAACTTTCAAGCCATTTCACTTTCAGCTGATGAAAGTGCTCAGGTGGGATATTACAGTATGGCGGAAGCCTTTACTGATCTGGTGCCGATTGGCATTTTGGGAGGAGACAGTCTTTCTGGCGTGGTTCCCGCATTGGTTGTTAACAGCCTGCTGGTACCTTCTGTTCTCTCAGCTCCTCAAGCATCTAAAGACCCTCTGAAGTCAAAATCGCCCATTTTGATGTCTCATGGCAGCGCCCGACGTTTTGTTGTATTTGCGTCTGAAAACACAGGCCCTGCTTGGAGGAATTACCCTCAGCACTGGTTGGTGTCGGATGGGGGAGGAGGGTATCATTCCTTCTTTTTTACCCCCATCTCCCAGCTCTCCTTGCTGTCCTTCCCTTCTTTTTGATCTCACCATCAAATCTTCCCCGGTTTTTATGAGTGACGTTTACCCGAGAGCGGCTTGGGAAATGGCTGGCTGAAGAAGACGTTTGAGAAAATGTGCCTGAGCAAGCTATCACCTTTGATAAAGCCATAGTTCCATTGGGAGAGGAAGAAGAAAGCCAAAGAGTAAGAGCATTGTTGGTAATGAAAAATGCCATGCAAGAGGGAGCATCTCTCTGATCCCAGCCTGTTAAACCAACAATGTATAGTACAACAGATACTGCAGTGGTACATCAAGCATTTCTCTGTTGTTGTACCACAATGAGCGTGTGACCCAGAGGACTGATCTGAATCTGGGGTACCACACTGCGCCTTTATTGCACATCAGCTGGGCACCAAATAATCTCATAATACAGCACTCACACATGCATGGCGAGTCACGCTGGTGCTGCCATCCACCCTGGCATACCTTCAGCTGTGTCACCAGTTGGCAAAAAAGCTGGCAAGTCACTTGAAAGCAAAAAGAGAAAGAAATAATGGGGAAGTGGAGGGTAGTTGGAGGCGCAGAGAGCAAGAAATGTTAGCTTTAGTAATTACTACCTCCATAGAGAAGCAGTGGAGAGGACAGTGAGGCAGGCGAGCGCACGAAGGAGGCCCCGTGTGCAGATAATGAAGGGGTATCATTGTAGCTCTGACAGCGTTAATCTTAGAGTGCTCCGCTGTGTGTGTGCATCTCTATCTGGTTTTGTACTGCATATGTATATACTGCCGGGTTTATGGAGGTCGTGGTGCTGTGCCATTGACTCTCGCCCCACCAGTAAGACACTGGCCCAACTGACAGCACAGTGTATCCGACCATGTTGACAGTTGTTGCCTCTCACAGCTTCTTGAACACGATCTTCAAACTCCACAGCTCATCCTCACAAAAGCACCAGCAACACCCAAACTTGTCTACTTTGCAGAGGCAGGAGGAAGAAAAGAGGCGAGTGGAGAAAAAGGGGAAGAACAGTCCAACTTTCTTTGTGCCTGGCTCTTTCTTTTCTTTTTTCCTCTTCCCATTTGAAGTTGTGAGACACTCATTTAAGCCTCATTGCACACCAACACTCAACACACGAGAAAGTGTTATGAATATGTATCAACACAGCATATGGCAGCAGTAGCGCTGGGACTAGGTGTGTCCAGAAGGGTAGAGTGCTGCCGATGCATTATTCTCCATTCAAATTACCACAGTAAGAATGCAGCGGGGAGCTGAGAGGTGTTCACCACCTCTTTAGACGGGGCAGGAGAAGAACTTAGATCACGCAAAACAGCAGGAACGGAAGAGCGGTGATGAGCACAGTAGTAGGCCAGCTGAGTTTCCTTGATTTGGTAGATTTTTTCGGCAGGTTCAAACCCAGCACTCGCTGACAGGAGCGTGATTAAAAGTGATATTTCTGACACATTAGGATGCGCACGGGAAGTAACCTCCTCTAAAGCGTTCATTATTAGATGCATGACAGACCTGAATATTTATAAAATAGGTTTTAATAATTAATAGCAGCAATCTGCTCCCGTAATTCATCAGATTTGCACTTCAACAGAGTATCCGTTTTCACTTTAAAATAATAATAAGAGGAATATTAATGTTGGAGAAATGTAAAACGGGTAGCTGGATACAGTGCAAATAGGCGAGCTCGCTGTGTTCACATCTGAGGCTTTCCGTTAACCTGTCACTTTTCAAATAAAATTACATTTTAAGCCATCAACACTGCACTGTTTGAAAACCTTGTTTGTGCTCAACAATTTAGTGAGTGGCTTCACACAAATGTGGCAAGTCATGAAGATAAAGATGCAGGAAACAAAGTGGGTTTGGCGTAGAATGCAAAAGTAGTTGCTGTGGTTTTATCAAAAGCAAATTTATTTGTTTGAGTCAACTTAGCAGCACTTCCTTTTGTATACTGACACCCAAAATAGACAGCACTCTTTTTTCCTGTAAAGCAGCTTTGCTTGTTTCATCTTTTCACAGTCATTTTACTTCTTTTTTTTTCCTCTCTCCCTTATTGTGAGTGTTGTTTTATCACACCTTCAAATTCAGTCACGGCACATTCCTCCCTTCACTGAACTCCCAGAAACAAGAATGTTCCTGTTTTAGGTGAAAACTGCCACGTTTAGTTCCGCCTTCCAGTTCACATTGAACTTTTCGGTAAAGCACACTCTTTTTCAATGCTGTCACAAACGCAGTGGTGTGTTTATCCTCACCGTGGATCAGTTTTTCCTGAGTGTGTAGAAATGTCAGTGTGCGTGTGTGACAGTGTGTATCTCAGAGCAAATGACATGACCTGCAGCCACTAGGCAGAGAGGAGCAGAAGGAGAGCACGGAGCACAATGCCCTGCTGTCTACAACCCTGCAAGCAGGCACACACACAACAACACACATTCAATATTGGCTACAGCCACTTAACATATGTGCTTACAGTTTCTTGTGCACTCACCCAACCACACATGGACACATATACCCTTTAACATGTCATATATCAACCCTGTTGTCACTTCTATCCTACTTATCAGTAAAGATAACAAACTAAAGTTTTGGCAGCCGCGTCAGCGCCACGGGGTCTAAAAAATGCAAATCCCACAAGCAGGAAGACTCATTCTCATCACTTCCTCTTAGCTTAGCTCTACAAAGAAAGTATTTTGATCAAACTTTAATTATACTTCATCAGAAGAATACACTGAACATAGAAGGTGTAGAATGTGATTTTAAAAAGTGAGTGAGCTGTGGGTCATTTTTGGACAGGTAGAGAACCTGCTCAGGATGACATTTTAACGGGCACCTGTGATTCATTCTACCGCATATAAAGTCCAAAAGAGGAAAAGTCTGTCAGGCGGAGCAAATGTTTTAATGGGAGCCAGGGATCGATGTTGTCAGCGCAGGCATCCTGTCTGGAAATACATGCTTTTTTGGGGGGTTAATGTCACCTCCTTCTTTCTTTTCAAGGAGAGAGAAAAAGTGCAAAAGCAAGGAGAGAGAGAGAGAGAGAGAGAGGTCAAAGTGAACTGATGCAAACGTTCCAAACTAGGCTGAATTTAGGGAAATTGCTTGAAAAACATTGACTCTCATTCACAAGGCCTGCGTATCTGAAAAACAAATTTGAAACGTAACCTTGGAAATCAATTAAGAAGTCCCCGGGAGCCCGAGAAAAAAAGGGGAGAAAGGTCCACCCTTCTTTTTCCTTTTCCCCCCTCCCTACACGTCTTTTCCTCTCCTCCACTTAACAGGGACTTGGATCTGCCCATCAGAACACTGCCTTGTGTGAGGAGGCTTTGTCAGCGTGGGCCGTTATTTAATTTTTTTTTTTAACAGCAGAGTGCCGTATATGCTGTCAAAATGTCTTAAGAGTCTTATTAAAGAAATGCCACAGCTCATTTCCTTGTAATGCAATTCATATGCTGGTGAAAGGGGGCATGTCTAAAGATCTAAACAGCTTTGCTTTTTAGGCTTCACATTAGGGGTTATCTGTGAGGGCTTGTCATTGATTGACATTATCTGGCCTGACAGGGCCTCATATCAAGGTTAACCTCATGGACAAAAGTGCCACCCGCACGGACACACAAACACGCTCTCTCTCACCCACACTCGAATAAAGCACGCACTCCTTAACTTCCTGTCGAGAGGTGTTGCTACGTATGTGCGCCGGCTTCATCTGTGTGTGTAAGCCAGGTGGAGATTTCCAGACTTAATTGATAACTAATGGAGCGGCGTGTGCTGAGTTTACCCTGGAGGATTGACACTGTGTGTGTTTGTGTGTGTGTGTGTGTGTGTGTGTGTCCTGTGGAGAGATAGAGGGGGTAGGTGATGGTAAGAGGATGGGGATGACTTACTCAGCAGTGTAGCTCCGGATTCTGGTAAATTAAATATGGCCCCAAAGATAATGACATGGAGTGACATACAGCAGTCTGGCGGCTCCTGACCTCTTAGGCGAGCAGGCCGCTCACTCGGCTACAGAGGAAAAGTGTGTAAGCAACACTCATATGAGCACGGTACACACACTCACACACATCTCCCCTTCTCCCTCCCAACAAGCCACAAAGGCAAAGAGAGATCCCCGTGACCAAAATACAACTGAAGCAGTTAATCTGTACAGATATTAGCTCAAGGGCCCTTGAGAGGTGCACCGCTGAGCCCCTTCTCCACTGTACTTCCCACACTGCCTTGCTGCTGCACCAAGCGCAGCAACCATGAGGGAGGGACACAGGGGTCGTCTGCTCATTTACCATGGCGGTTGGCTTATCAAATTGCTCTCGCAGTGTCTTGAAACTGAACATAGGAGCTGAGCTTCCAAACAAAGCTGCAGGAATAAATTTCCCTTGTTTCAATCTGCGGAAGCATGGGACTCTGTGCGACTGTGTATTTTTTAAAGCAAAGTTTTTGCCTCCCGCAACACACACATACACACACTTAGGAATTAAGTCGTCATCTGGTGCCAGCTGCGAGTCCAGATTTGACGTACAATTTTAACAAGTTAGCCGTGTATCCCATGAATTACCCTAAGCAGCAAACTCAATAAAAGTTGGCTGTTTTAGTACGTGACTGTCAGAATGGTTCTTGTCACTCATGTCAGATTGTTTTTTTTCTCCCTTAGACCATTTTAGGCTGCTTGTCCTCTGTTCTGGAAAACACCATAATTACCCTGTTTGTGATGAAGCTGTAGGGCGTATTTGTCCTTAGATTTCAACTTTCCTGTTTGATTGCCCTCAAGTTCAACGTCTTTCCTCTTCCGTCTGCTCTTGAAATATACATTGTGTTTTTCAGCCATTGTCCTGTGCACTCTGTGTGTGTGTGTGTGTGTGTGTCTGTGTGTGTGTCTGTGTGTGTGTGTGTGTGTGTGTGTGTGTTTCTAGGGCCGTTTGTGTCTGCCTTTGTCCTGCAGCGTCTTCTTTGTGTTTCACGGCAGTGTGACGGGAGCGTGGCATTTGGCTGAGGGCTTGTGTTTGATAACAGCCCGTGGACTGAGCTGAAGTGAAATAGTCCAAACGGGTCCTTCAAGGTCGGCACCCCCAGAAAGACAGCATACAATGTCCAAGGTCACATTCTAGACTAAAAGCAATAAGTGCTTTATTGATAGAAAAAAACAACAAGCAGGCAGATGTGCAACCAACTGATTAATAATAAAATACATTTGTGAGAGAGAGGAACAGGGAGGGGGCAGGGGAGAGAAGACAGCTACCTCTGTACTGTATGTTCATGTGTGTACTGTACTGAATGTGCCCACATGCATGTACATTATGTTTCACAGAAAAAACATTGATCTTGTAGTGGGACCTAAAAAATCCACTAGAAACCTAGTGGTTAAAAAAAAAAGAACAAAATGCGTCAGATTGGTGCTGGTTGCAGTTTCACGGGTGCACATTCTCTTACATGCCTGAATCATTTCACACACTTTCTTCTTCTGTTTGTGTGATCTGTAGTACAGTGTGAAAGTACCATTTTTAAAAAAGATTACAAGCAACTCACTTCTGTTTTGACAGTAATCTACATATCTATACATCTCATCAGTATCATGTTTTATGACGCAGATAACAGTGACCGTATGTTCCTTTTTTCCATTCAGTCACTTCTCTGAACAATGTGGCTTTTGTGCTTTGCCTACTGTGCTATTATCTTTTTATGAAAATAAGCACAGGGTATTGGACTGTCGTCATCTTTTATGTGCCTTTATCGCTCTTTCTTGCATGCTGTCTTTCTCTCTCTTCCCCAACCTGGCAAACCTGCCAAGTGAGTCGAGCTCTGAAGTGGATCAGTCAGTGGCAGATTTAGATTTGAGGTGGGGAAAACTAAGTCCCAGTCCCAGCCAAACCTGCTTCTTCAGGAAGCCTGTAAGAGGCAGGAAGGCTTAGAGTTTTCCATATGCTCTGCCACCCTCCCTCCCCTCAGTGATCACCTACAGTAGCCCACCCCCACCCGTCTTGCTCCTTGGTAGTGTATACCAGCCTTTACACCCCCCCTTTTTAAATCCCTTCTCTACAAAACTTCTCCTCAGATGTGCCCACCCCTAAACCCCCATCTATCAACTAGTTGGCAATGGCATTGTTTTTAATCATCAGAACCTCAAAATTATTATTATCGCTTCTGATGCGGCAATTAAAACTTCAGGTCAGAGGCACAACGAGCGGTGATCAGCAGCCGAGCTGAGAAGTTTTAATTAGACGATCAGAACCATTAATGCACAAAAAAAAGGTGTGCGCTGGGAAATTAACGGGAACGTCTTAATCAGGGTTAGCGACTCCGAAGAGGAGTCAAGTGAACAGAGAGCAAAAAACAAATCATTTCCGCACCACTGGGACAAAACTCAATTAAATATGCATGCGGAAAAATGGAAATTTCTCAGCATCGGCTGCACCGACTGTTGGAAAACTGTGGCAAAATCTCACGGCGGGGTCGACGACCTGCTTATTGTTATTCTTGTGTAATAAAAATGAGAGAGGGGCCAGATGCTGGGGTCTGGGTGTCGTGGCGTAGTTGTCCATCAGTGGCTTTCCGCTTGACTTCCTTGCGGCTGCCGCAGTCTCTCTACCATGCAGGGGAGAGAGAGAGAGGAGGAAAACATTCTCTTCCTGCAAGCTGTAAATTTACAAAAAATAAAAACATGGTAATTTTCGAGTGTGTCTGTGTATGTTTGCCTGTGTGGCTCAGTGATTTCCCTGAAACACTCGTGCGCACACACTCTCTCACACATACATCTCCCCTGAGAGCCAGAGACACAAAAGGTTCACTGAGCTACACACAGGGAGCTGCAGCCTTGTCGATTAATCTGCCAAAGGTTCATAAAGTTATAACTGGGCTTTTTTTTAAAGAGCTAACTCTCGGTTGCATATTGTAAAATAATCCTGAGCTGAGCAGACATCTCCCAGACCCTGTTTGTATTAATTAACTCCTGATATTGCGGGGGGTTTGTCCCTGTGTCAGTCATGTTGGAACTCAGCAGGAATCTACAACAAGCCCTGTACCTGTCTTTGATTAGGTGAAGAGATAAACTTCACTTTAAACAGGTAATATCTACCTCTCTTATATACAGACCCTCCTGTGTGCTCGATCCATACAAACTGACAACACTGCAGGGAGTCGGCGTGTTTATGGTGCAGCACTGCACTTCGAATGAACAATAAAGTCAAGCTATTCAATTTTCTATACGTTGTTTATGTGACTTTACATCTTCCATAAGATGATTAAACAAGCGTTTTGGACGTAAGCTGCCTCGTCTTGTATGACAAAAAGAGGTAAAACCATGACCCTGCCAGTCACAAGCATTCCCAACTCCCACATCCTTTACCCGTAGCTGCCTTGATTACAGTCTGTGCACGTTCACACAAATAATGCACTTCCAACAGCGTTATTAGGATTTGAAACACCACTTGATTGGGCATGATATCATTCTGGCACACAAACAGAGACTCTGCATCAAAAACCAACAAGACCTGTGGGGCTTAGAGCTGTGGAAGAGTAAGTTTGTCTGTGTGGCGGTTAAGACTCAGAGCACAAGCTGTGTTCATCCAGCACTGAGAAGAAACAGGGTTCCAAAGAACTTTGATGCACTTATTTTTGAGTGAAGATGAAAAAGAACCTGAGCTAGTCGCAAAATAGTTTCTTGACTTTTTCCTCAGGTTTTGGCCTTATACAGACAGTATATGGCGCTCCGTTGTGGTCCTGCTCTGTTTCCAGTAAAAATAGTGTCACAGTTAACATAAGCAGTTGGAAAAATTAGTTTCAGCTGTTGTGTTCAGATTCAAACCTGCCTGTTTTTTTCCAACTCCCAGTGCTTACCGAGGTGTCTCCTCCTTGACAATTAGCACACCAGGGCTAAAACAGACTGTAAATAATGTCCAATGCATGTGACAGTGTTGTTTTTCTGTCTGATATTCATTAATAAGGCAGAATGCTTACTGGACTCTCAGGGAGGTGGGGGAGTTGGTCCCAGAGGGAAAAGTTGTTCTTTCATGTAGGTCCCCACAGATTTTATCTCATTGTACGCTATCATGCACACAAACGACTTGAGGTAAACAGCTTGGTGTTACCATAGCAATCCCTATTGTAAGCAATGGCAAAAAGCTGCTGTGGACAGAAACCCTCAGCATAAATAATAGTTTAGACAGCTTCCATAAACCATCCAACCATAGCACGTTCCTCTTCACGGGAAGCTCACAATATTACATTTGTTTTAAAGCACAGCCTACCTTTGATAAGTAAACGCTGAATATGTGCTTAAGCTGTCTGATAATTCAGTTAGAGGCCTGCTTAGATACTCAACCAGTAGCACTGAAGTCATCTACACACGCTACTTATTGTTAACAGAAAATCATACATAACTACTCACTAATGGAAAGAAACAACTGTGCTGGGGTCATTTCCTACAAGGAGCTTGAGATTGCTATGCAAAGGAAATCGGTAGTTAAAGCATGAAATACTGAACACAGTAAACAGAAAAAATGACCTCCACTGCAACACCCAAATGACCTCAATCTTCCTTTGGAGAGTATTTCTAAAAAAAACTTGAAAATTTATGTCTTCCACTTCCTAATAGTTTTTCCAGCTGATTTCTTTTTTTCAAAATTGCTGTCTCCTAAAAGGTGACCCTTTCACCCCCGCCTGCAATTGTCTAACACTAAATTGTACAGTAATGTGCCGTTGATATACGGCCCCCTCAAAACTACATAATTCCTGAAGTCATTGTTTCAGAGAGGAAGCCTGCAATGTAAATACAGTAACTGAGAAAGCATGTGTGGGGAGCACGGGGGTGCATTGTCTGGCGACGGGGTGATCTGTAAACTCCTTCAAATTGTATATCCTCTAATGATTCCACAGCTTTGCAAAAGAAAATGAAAACAGGATTTTATGTTGCACCGATGTGATTTACATAATGCTGGCAATGGCTCACACATGATTGTGCTTGGCTTTATGGCTGAGGGAAAATGAAGAGGCTCGTACTCATTGTTATAGAAAGTGAATTGAGTCTTTAAGATAGAACTTTGTTACCTCTCATATCACACATTTTTTTGTCTGCCGAAATGGTGTGTCCATTTCTCAATATAGTGTATTATCTTAACCACAGTGAGGCTGAGTTAAGATTCAATACAACTTCACGCCAGGAGAAATATCTCTGCTGCTGCATGCTGTTTAACCGTTTTCGCAGAGGCTCAACTGACAAAGCTTTACATATGACCAAATAAAAACAGAATACGAGTTAAAATGCTTCTCTGATATCTGGTGGTTATACTGCTTCTTTTTTTTAATACCATAAATACTGTGTTACTCACGGACACCTCCTCCTCACTTTTTTTAAAAGTTATTTACTACTTGATAAAGATCTAGTCCTTTTCAGCCTGAAAAAAATGCTGTTGGAAGGTGAACTTTGGTGGCTCTGAAAATAAAGGGAAAGGTACTAGAGTGCAGTTTCTGCCCTAAAAAGGCAGCTCTGGATATGGAATGCCACAGGCAGCTGTTCCTGCCTCATCAGAGGACATGTTATAAAGATAGCCCCACTTGGGTTGAAATAATGCCACCCATTCCTGCCCCAAAGCACACTCTATCATGCTCTATTGTTCAGAGAGGCCGCACCAGGGGAAAAGATGTTGAGACTGTGCAGTATGTCTTGTTAGGTAAAGATATGTAAAGCATGATCGCTACAACATGTTTTTGTTTGAAGTATCCATGTTAATATCTTGGCTAGATCAGTTGTAAAAGACTGCAGAGGGTAAAATAAGCATTTTTTTTTTTTTTATTAAAGTGAAACAAAAACAGTTATCGGGTCTAATCCCACTTAATAGCCAACATGAGGACACAGCTCCAAAAAGACCAAAAGCGCTCAGCATTTTCACTCCACATCCTGACAGCTTTAATGCTGTGCAGCCCCCCACTCAGTGGCAGGACCACAGCCTCTTGAGGTGAGAGCGAAGATAACATTTCATAGTGTCTCTATAGCGCTGTCATGTGAAGGATTATGTAGCCGTGTATTTGCTGCTTGTAGTACCGTAGGGGGTCTGATACCTATCTGCCTGTGGTTTCAGCTGCCATGGGCTTTTTTTCTCCTTTTTTTTCCACCACTGCTTTAAACTGAGCTGACCGAAGAGGTGTGACTTAGAAAGATATGTACAGTATCTCTGTGTGTCCTTCCAGTCTTGCGCTGTTATTGTTAAGTGCTTTTGGATGTTATTAATAGCAGCAGTCACTGTTGTTCAGTGTTGTTTTTCCATTGTGATGTTTAAAATCAGTACAAGTTACTGACATGGAAAAGCTGGTTCAAACTTTGTTTCTGCAAATACCAAAGTGGAATAGTGGAGTTAAATTTCTTAAATGAATGGTAACACAGGTGACTGTGATAATGAACAGCTGAAACTAATCTTGTCTTTTTTCTTCTTTTTTTTTGTTCATGTTTCTATTAGCTAAAAGGAGTTTATGCACTGAAACGACCTCAGGAAAATCCAAGATGGCCGCCAAAAGAAAAGGTGGCCTAAAACTCAATGCTATCTGTGCCAAGCTGAGCCGCCAGGTGGTGTTCGACAGCAGCTCCCAGAATGCAGAGGGAGACCAGAGTGTAGCAGAAAACAGCGAGCGTGGCAGTTCCCACTACGATGACAACGAGACCAACTTCCCCGACAGCCTGAGCCTAAATCAGAGCCTAGAGGAGGACCAGAAGAGACGCGAGGCCATCGAGAAGTGGGTCAATGGTGAATACGGCGATGAGCCGCCGGCTCCTGACGATGAACAGGAGAACGAACTCAAAGTCAGCAATGACGAAGACTGCCCCCCTGAGGGCGTGTACATGGTACAGCCCACTGGCTGCAGTGATGATGAAGACAACGCAGATGAGGCCGAGCCAGTGGCAGGCTCTCAGGATGATGGTTACCATGACGACAAAGACGTTGAAGAGAGGCCTTCAAAGGGTGACACCTACATGCCACCGAGCGAGGCCCAGAGTCGCCAAGCACCTTTCTCCTCTACAGGTACATTTTGACTCTCTGTCTTCCAATCAGTTCTGACTTTCACCTGACCCTTTTTTATACAACTTAAACCAACACGACCTTTGCCCTTCAAAACATTCCACTCCATAGTATTAAGGGGCAACACTTTGATAGAGGGCGCGTGACATTGCCACACATCCACATAAGCTTAAGTGTGCCCATTATTGGAAAGAGACACTCTAGAGTTACATTATGAATAGCCAGTGACATTATTACCCCAAAGACAGATTCAACTGGCAGGCCAGGGGGGAAAAACAGGAACTTGTCAGTGTGTGGTTAACTGCATGAAGAAATTCATAAACGGAGTAGGCTTACAACGTAAGGCCGTTTATGCACTCTCCCAGCAGCTGTGGGCCAAGAGCGCATGGCAGGACCAGGCTAAGCTTCATATTACACCCAGGATTACACATTGAGTCTTTGATTTTCCCTAAGCTCACTAAACTTAGCCACTGCTTCAAACTCCTCTATTACATGGAGTTGTAGTCTGCCGTGGAGGAGCCTGGGTTTTTTTTTCACAGTTGCCAAATCCAAGAGATAAACTGTCAAATAAAGTCAGAAAAAGGGAAGTTATATTGCAGTGCCATATCACATGCAAGTATGTTATTATCCTCTCATAAACAACAGTGGCTCTGTGTATTTATTGGTAGCAGACATGGACGTATTTTAATAAATTTCTTAATACAAAGTGCTCTTGTAAATGACTCCTAATAACCCCTGTTTAATTGTGACATCATGTTCCCATGGTTTAATTCACTGATTATCAAACAGATAAAGCTGGCAGAGACAGTGAAATAGCAAGTGTTAACAGCACAAACAATCTTTAAAGAAAGCACCTTTTACAGTTGATCCTTGAGGCTAGATGCACACAGACTATAGAAAAGATTGGCCTTTGTATAGCAAGAGTTAAAACTCAGAGCTGTTAAAAGGAAAAAAAACATGGCTCAGTTATATGAATAGATAAAGCATGTTTCACAGACACTCAAAGGGAAAAAAATGCAATTTGCAGGTGAGACCGGTTGTTGCGGTACAAAAACAAGTTTTGTTTTGTGCTTGCTCACGTCGGTTTAACAGTTTTAAGGTCTTTCATCTAGGTTTAGGTATCTACCTCAGAGTCATATACACATGCTCCTTTTGTCTGCATTTCTTTTTGTTTAACAGCAGTAGCTCTGGCCACACACAGAATTGGGGGCAGGGGCTTCTCAGAAAATGAAGCAGGTTTCATTTCAGAGGCAAATGAAAAAGGCTTTGTGGTTTTAATTAGTCATTTTGTGTTTATTTCATGGCCATAAAAAAACGCCTGTCTGTAAATATGTATTACTGTTGTGTAGCAGGCCTACACCTTTCCCTTTGCTGGCTCCCCTACTACTTTACATCTCACAACAAAGCCAGAGTGTTTGAAGACTGCGGGGAGAGCACACTGCATCAGTTGCAAATCTTGTCTTTAGAGTGTTTTTTTTTTTTTTAGAGTTGCTCTTTGTTGATTGTAACTAGGGCATCTATATTGCCATGTTTCTGCTCAGCTCACAATTAAAACATTTTTTCCCCTCTCTCTCTCTCTCTCTCGCCGCTGTCTTTCAAAGGCTGATGCGGAGTGCACATAATTATGCATATAAACATAGTGGCTTAATTATCTCTCACAACATCAGTGACAATGTAATTAACAAACATTGCAAGATCAATGAGAGAAACTGCGACCTTCAAAACATTTAACTCCTCACATTGAGGCATCGTGCGGATTTCCTATCAGTGCAAAACCCCAGAATACTTTTCCTAGATAATTTAGATGTCGCATTAGAGCCCTCATAAGCCAGTCAATGGAAAAACCAATGAATAAAAACTATGAAAGCAATGACAGAGATGCTCATAGCGATGGATCAAACAGGCTTGACCATGACTTCCATTTGCAATTCTGGGTTCACTGTAAAAGGTTATTGTTCATTTCAAGCTGTTTCAAAGCCCTCTCTATTTACCGCCTGTTAATTAACTAACCAAACAGTGAGGAAGTTTGAAGCTCCGTACAGTTTTCAAATTAGTCCAAACAAATGCACATAATGTCATTTATTCAAAGCAACTCTTTATTAGGCTACCACTGTCCATTTAAACAAAACACACTCAAACTAATTCACTAACATGAACACAAATTGCTTTGTAAAACTCTATTTAAATTATTGGACCATATAAAAGAATCCCACTATTCAAAACTTTCTCTGACTGAACTCTACTGAAACTTTTTTTTGGTTTACATTGGGCATGTGTGACTCAAAACTGACACCCTTTAGAGAGTATTCAAACTCTAGATTAGTCCATATATAGCCACTAGCATGCACCTTTATCATCAGCGACACCTCTGCCTCTCAGTCCTGTGAGCGGAGGAGCTATGCCACACTGATGGCCATGTTTGGTCAGCCAAAAGGAGATATAATGCCCATCTGTTATCATATCTGCGAGGGAAAATGTGGCCTAATTGCCTCAAATATAGACAAGGCAGGTCTGTGTTGTGTGGTGGGTTTTGCTTGCCTGAAGTGTCAAGATTAGGAACCACTTATTTGTAGATTTTCCGGTGACACCAGAGCGAGTGCAGAGGGAAATGTCAGATGTGAGGTTTATTTATGTATTTCTTTTTTTTGGGATGAGGGTGGGTGGTAGCATTAGTGTGTGGGCCTATCTCACCTTAACCCCGACATAGTATCCCACCTGGTGTCACATGACATCATTAAGAAGCAGCCAGATAGGGCTGGAGTAGAAAACTCATTACATGGTGTTTCAGAAAGGTTATCTCCTGTCAGTCCCAGCCATAATCCTTTCAAGTCCAATCATTTGCCTTTCATTGATAGCATGCCACATGGCTCTGCTCATGAATAAAGAGACTTGACTAATTTTTTGGGGGGAAGGAGATGATAATGCCATAAGCAAATATAATATAATATAATATATGTATAATATAAAAAAAGAGGTGTCGGCGCTCCCATGACAGAAACCACTAGTCTGTCTGCTTTAATTACTGACTGACTCTACCACAAAAATGTCTTTAATTAATTATGTGTGTATATATATATGTGATCAGAATGATTTGAATTTTTAAAATATTATTTCCATCTATTGAACCTTGCTCTTTTCAAAAAAACATCTCTCACTCAGTAATGTGTGGTTTCATTTTCTGACACACATGGGCAGGGGCGGGTCTGCCCTAACTTTAGAGCTATATGATATACTCTGACCTGAGGTGCCCCTACAAATACAGTAGCAATAAAATGCAACCAGGCACTGAGGCCATCAGCACCTAAATTAAATGTGAAGAATGTTGAGACCAGTTTCATTTAAAGTAGACATGTTTAAATGTCTTTTAAGTTTTTGTGCCATTTATGATTTTAAGTTAACAAGTTCAAGAACAAAATACAAGAACTTAAGTATGGGATCAGTTGTACTGTACCTTGCAGTAGATACGTGTGTAGTAGTTCACTTGTGGTTTCTGTGCAAATGAAAACATGTTAGATTTTATATAAAGATCTGGCCGAACACGCAGGTATTTCCTCTCAAATACTAGATCCATTTCTGTTAAATTTTTCATGCCCTTTCGATCCACCAGATACTCTTTCATACTGAACCAGTGTGCAGAGGAGCAACCCCAACGCAGTGAATGGAAATTTGGGGATTATTTTACATGCTGCGCAGGAGATGTGAAAAGCAGGGCACAGAGACTGATTTAGCAATAACTGAGAAATCTGAGACAAGAGCAGAAATATTTGTGTATTAATTACCCTGGGTAGTAGGTGGTATTACTTCTCATCAGCTCATGTGTTGATAGTGATGATAAAAAGCAATAAAACATTTTTAAAAAAAGGATTTTGACCCCAAGTCCCCGTGACTGAGCCAGGGATGTGTCAAGAAGGCCAAATCTTTTACATGACCTAGATGAAATTATCATCTTGTAAACTACTAGCATGTCTGTGTTGTGGCATTCTTCCTGATTTGCAAACTGGCACAACAGGAGATTTATGAAATTGAGGTGGATCAGCAAACATAACCGCCCCTCGAGCCCTCCCTCTCTAGTTTTCTCTTTATTCCTGTCCGTTCTCTTCTTCTTAATGCAGAATTTTGTCCCTCCACTGCTTTCAGGCAAAATCTTTTTTTTTTCCTTCTTCCCCACTCTCTGACCCTTTGCACTAACCTGGATGAAAGTTAATGGGCCGGAATTAATCTCCACATAATGCAATTAAACTATACATTGACTATATTTCGCCTATGTCCTTGGGGAAGTTGTCCAATTTAATGGACTCTTAAAACGAAAGTTATGTTTCAGTTCACAAATGTGTAAAAAGGGGAAAGGATTCATTCTTTTCACTCTTGAAGGTGACACAATAGTCATGTTATTTTTTAAATACCTTACACCAAGCTTCATGTGGGATTATGAATTGTGAAATGCACTTAACATGCCATAATTTATTGGCAGATAATTGTTATAATTATGTCATTTTCAAATCGTACATTATCAGTCATCATGTAAAAATCTGTGGGGAAGTGCCTGATGGTCTTAACCTAATTTCTAAGAAGCTCTTTAAAAAGATTATTTCACAAAGCTTCAACCCAAATTCTTTGGTCTCTAATTTGATCTCTTAATGTGGTTACTAAGATGTATTTCTCTATATTTATTTGAAACATAAACCTCATAAGTAAATGTAATGAATTTTGATAGCATTACATAATGAGCATAGAAAATCAAAAAAAAAGTTTGTTTATTCAGTGTGTCTTTTGGTACAGTCACCCGCAGATTTTGCAGGACTGACTTATAGTGCAACCAAAACAGGAAGAGCATTGCCTCAGACTGCTTGTTTGTAGACACGTGAATACACAGATATGTACAGGTGCTGCTGTAGCGTGCAGTGCAGAATCACTTTTCCTGTTGTTCAATTTCACATCAATTATAAAAATGTATTGTTCTGAAAAAGATATACACTGTAATGTAGTAGATGTAGTTCTACTCAGACTGTCAGTCTTCCATTATCACAACATAGCCAAAATAAAAGAGTTGTTTTAGTAATTAGGCTGACGAAATCTATTTTCTCTCACAAAGCTAGTCCCAAAATCATTTGTGAGTTATGTGTTTGATGCCAAATGAAAAAAAAACAAAACAAAACTGTCAAATATAAACTAAAAATATAGACAATCCTACTCATCTACAAAGCATTGCTACAGTTGAACACATATCAAGGCATCAGTCAGTATGAAGCAATAGAGAACCATTTGGTGGACTGACTTGCTGAAATGAATTTGGCCACTGATTAGCCTGTTTTGAGCAATGGGTTAATTTGTGTTCAGTTTCACTACTCAAATGAAAAAAAAACTACTCATCATATCATACTAATATATTGTAATTAAAGACTTAATTGTATGTACAGTAATACTAGCACAAATGACTCTGAGTTTTGAAACATGATAAGTTCTCAACTTTGCTTGTAGCAGCTTAAAAAGGAAAAATCTGGAAACAGTTTTAAATATCAGGAGCTCATTTTTGTACTTTTTTTTCTGCGCAGGAGAAGCCTCTGCCCTGCGAGACTATGCAGCCAACACCATGAATGAATTTTTGGGAATGTTCGGTTATGATGACCAGCAGGTAAGGGATGAGCTGACCAAGAAGATCAGCTTTGAGAAGCTCAAAGCCGCTACCTCAGATCCCTCATCCCTCAGCAGTGAGGAGGCCTCACGGCGCGCACGCTTCTCCAAGTACGAAGAGTACATCCGTAAGCTAAAAGCCGGTGAGGCCCTCCCTTGGCCCATGCATGCTTCCCCACCCAAACCAGACGACCTCAACCCAAAACTGGCCCAAGACAAGAGCGCTTCAATGCTCCAGACCTCTGGGTGCCTCCCAGGGGCCGAGGCACAAATCTATCCCCCAAGCCTGGACCACAAACAGCCAGGAGGACCTCAGCTGGGCACCTCTCAGCCAACAAACCCCTCTCACATCCAGAACATGGCGCCCCGAGCCTCCAAGTATGACTTCTTTATTCAGAAGCTGAAGATGGGTGATAGTCTACCCCAGCAGAATGGCAACACTTACAAGCGACCCTCCAAGTACGACCTGGAGAACGTCAAGTTTCTGCACCTCTTCAAACCTGGTGAGGGCAACCCGGACATGGGCGGCGCCATCGCCTTTAAGACTTGCAAAGTGGGCCGCCCCTCGAAGTATGACATCAGAACAATTCAGAAGCTAATGCCAGGAAATCCCGAGGCCTCATTGTTGCCCAATGTCCTTGCTACAGCACCAGGGAACCCGGGAGCTCCCGGTGTCCCCACCGTGGGTGCAGCTGGGGCCAGTATTGCTGCGGGCCTCACAATGGACCAGACAGGACACATAAGCTTCAACGCCTCTGACTACCTGAAGTCCAGCTTTTCAAAGACTGACTCCATCACCACGGGCACTGTGTCCTCCGTTAAGTAAGTCTTTTCAAATATCATTATATCAAACTAGAGAGCACTCAGAGAACACATGCCTTCACCAAGGCCACAAAATGCTTTCAATTACTTTCTTAAAGGAATGGAAATGCAAATATAGATAATGCAGATTTGTTTTTGGGAATATTGTCTAGGAATATGTCTATAGTTTTCTCCAAGAAAGAACAGTACAAACTAGAACTTTTGATTTATGCAAGTGTGTAGGAGAACTACAATGACTAATGCAAAAGTTCAAATGGCCCTATCTAGAGCCCATGTTTGGTTTATCCATTTAAGGTCACTGTATAAACAACCTGGTGAACTCTTTGGAAGAAAACCATATGTGTATCATTTGTAAATATAAACTGCTCATTTAAAGGCAATAAAAATTAAAAGATGAATGAAAGCTTAGTTATTAATATAATATTATATTTGTGCTGATTTAACCTCCCAGATCTACACACTGGAACTTTATTTTTAGTTGTCATGTGGCTACAGTACCATGCAAAATAAAAATGCCAAATTTAAGCAATTCAAGGTCTGTCAGATTTCATGCCAATTGCAATAAATTTCCAGGTGAAGTTCTGAAGCGCAATGCCAGAAAAATACAAAGAGATAACAGCATGTATCCCACTGCTTCTCATCTTCTCTCTTATTTGTAATTGTGAGATGTTTCTTTATTGACAGAAAATACTGTGTGACATACTGCATGAATTATTTGCACCAAAACAATGCATAGCTCTTTAAAATCAGTTCATAAATCACATAAGATGTCCATTAAAATTCCAATTTAAAGTTTATTGGTGGATTGAAAAGATCCCAAGTTCCAGTGGAACACCTCAGAGTTAATGTGAAGCGCACACACACTTAACTGCTACTGTGAGTCAGTTAGCTTAACGCAAAGGTAATTGCTACCTCCACAGCAGCCAACAGGAATGCAGTGTGAAATAGCGCATAGCGCCCAATAGATCCACGACATGATGAGTTGCGAAGGCACATGAAGTGTTTACTCGCTGTAGCACTCCGTGGAGACTGATTTAGCACAGTCATCGCAAAGTGACTGACTTCTTTCGTTTGGCTAGGGTGTAACAACTCTCCCTTTAATTACTTTGGAGCCATGACTAACCTCCCGGCGAGTCACAGGGGCCGACTCTACACTGCCTGACGAGTGCACTTTAAAGGAAGCAAACGAGGGGTTTGGGGAGCTAGCCTACAGTCGTGTGCACTACCAGTAGGAAACAGCTCTCAGAGTCTGTTTGATTGGTTTTGACCTTGTCTCTAGTTAGTAGAGACCTATCAAAGACACTGTTCAAGAGCCCTCAGGCACCTCTCCCTCAGGCTTTGGCCTTTGTCAGGTTGGGGCTCAGTGGAGCTGCAAGCTTGGCTAACTGACCCAGTCTGGTGCTTGTATACAGGGAGGAGAGGGGGTGCTGGTGAGAATGTCTGGCAGTGCATCCTCCCCTCTGGGCCAGATTAACCTCAGGTCATCCCCCGTGTGGAGCTGCTCACATGGAGCTAAATGCCATTTCTGAGGGGAGCAAGCAGAACCAATACTGTATTATGACTGTCACTGCTACCAGCTTTATGAAGGGGATCACAGGTGACAAAAAAAAAGCACACAGCATTCCTCCTCACGCCCCTTTTATGTGATAAATTATACTGAATTGAATCTGATTGCGCTGAAACTGATCAAGTCGCACTATTAGCTTGATCCACATGTATCTGAAGCCGCAGTGTTGTCTTACATCTTTATTTGAACTGAGCCCAGACTGATTGGAGACAACTTGACATCAGCATTAGAGCCGAGGCCCTTAGAGATTATCAGAAAAGACCTTTTCAGAGCTTTTCTTCCACATCCCCATTATCCAGTTTTGCATACGAGCACTCACCAAAATACCCCCATAAAAGATTAATGTCCCTTTGCTCCTGCATTTTGCCTTTCATTGGTTGGGAGACCATGCATCAAAGTGTGCGCCTTCCACCCCTGATTCATTCGCCACATGAAAACGCTGTTATGCCATAAGAAAATGTATATTGATAGTCCAAAGTTTGGGAGCGGCTTGTAAGTAAATATTGTGTCAGTTTGTTTTTATTAACAACAGGCAGCCCGACCTCACCATTAATCCTGTCTCTTTTGTGTTTGCTGTTGCATTAGGAATGGCCTGCCACCAGATAAACCCGCCAGCGATGACATCAACCTCTACCAGAAATATATTGCCAGGTATGCAAATCCCTCAATGTGCCACACCAATGAAAAAATATACCCAAAACAGAGATGAGCCTTTTTTTTTTTTATGCACTGATGGTGTTTTATTCAGTGATGTAAGGATCGTAGGCCGGTATGGGAGTGTTCTGTGCGCAGTAAATTGATTAAGAAAAGACACCAATTTATGTGCTGAGAGGAAGTAGAAGGATGAGGGGTAATGAAAGTGAAATGGTTTGATGGTAGCTTACTGTAACTGGTTGAGCGAATGCTCATGGTGTGTATAGCACTAAAACATTGAGAAGAACATAATTCTGTGCAACTCTGTTCGCTGAGTAAGAGGGGATTCAAGCTCAGGCCGGGTTCTTCTTGATTTCTGCTGTTTATCATTGAACACACGAAGAACTGACTGATCTAAAAAGTCAGTCGTTCACACCAACAGAGACAAAAAGGGGGAGGGGGGTGTATCTTGCGTTTCAATGGCCACAGAACAATGTCCCCCATTCTGGATTCATTTTGAGCCCACACTAGAAAGGTGATTATCATTTGTTTGTTTATTCCGTTTAAAAAGAAAGAAAAACAGCATTTGAAAAGCCAAAGTGGCTTTGGCGTTAATGATTACTTCTCCAAGCCATAACATGAAGGGCACAAATCAAAGCCTTGGCACTGACAGACACACACATAAACACACACACGTCCTCTTCTGCACACACACACACACACACACACACACACAAACACACACAAAACCCCTTCCTTGGACTGATTACATTTTGCAAGAAGATTTAATTAAGGAATTTTTAATGAGGCTTCTGCTGGCACTGCCAAGAACTGTTTTGATATTTGCGCTGCATAATGCATAAAATTTGTCTAAACATCTCGGCAGTTGATGCACGGGGAGGCTGCAGATAAGCCCAGATACAGTTTCAATTTCCGTGTTGGGGTTGGAAAAAAAGAGAAAGGAAAGGAGAGGAGGGAGGAAAAAAATGGAAAAGGAGGGCTCATAAAAAGGGCAAATGTAGCACCGAGAGGGGAGGTAGAAGCGGGGGAGGGTCCTCTTTGGAGCTTGGGCTAATGAGTGCACACTAATAGTAAAAACCAGCTTTGTAAATGTGTTCGTACCCAATCCTTGTGAAAAGAGGAAAAAAAAAGTTCCTCATCTTCTTAGCACACTACAGTTTGATGTTTTAAAGAGCTTCCCTGCTAGTGTTTAGTTGCAGTTTTCACTCTTTAAATGCTTTCATGCACCCACTATTGCCTCGGCACTTTGATCTGTGTATCTCTATTGTAACTGGAGATGCGCTGCAATCTCTGTATCGTGGCGATATTAATATTTAATCTGCTGCTGAATAGCAGCGGCCCATTAGGCCCCCTGACGCGGCAAGTGGGAATTGTCCAGAGGCAAAGTGATACAGCTGGGCAATGAGCTGAAGGGTGGGCCATAGTCTCAGGGGGTAGGGGGGCTTTGTGTGTTTATAAGTGTAAATGTGTGTGTGCGTGTGTGTGTGTGTGTGTGAAAAAAGAGTATAGAAAACACTAATGGTTGGGACATATGTTGGCTTTAATGCATGCCCACACGTAGGTCGGCTTCGGGTTTTGTCTTTTTTAAAAGAGCCATCAAATCTTCCCAAAGCCCCCTCTTCTTCCATCACCATTTTACAGACACACACACACATACACACACACACAGTCACAGCCAACTTAAAAAGAGTAGTGGATATGCCGTTCAATTAGCTTAATGAACTCAGCAAAGTGATCTGTAAATGCAGCTCTGGGATAATCCTAACAAGGAAAAAACAGAAAGAGAGATGGAAAAAATATTACTTAGCCCCCTTTTCCCCCTCTCCTCTGCACTAGCAGATGGAGCTCTTGGCAGCAGCAGTGCAAATGTTTATTTGTGTGTTTTCACTGGTAATTGGAGGATTTTAACAGTCATCATCGTCAGGCTTATAATCACCACCGTAAAAGTGGCTGTACTGTAGCAAGCAGCAGCCTTTTTTTTAACCAGTGCCTGACTAAAATCTGATTTTTTGAGTCCAGACGAGAGAGTGAAAAGTATACAAAGCTGTTCCCACATCTCAGGATACCTGACCCTTCTCCTTATATAGTAAAACTGTGGTTAACCCGAAAGAACTGTGCATTGATTTGACAAGGGTTTTCACGGCGTTGAGAAATAAAGTAGTCATGGGGTTCCCGATCCTTGAGTGGGTGTGTGTATGCGTGTCGAGGGAAAGGGTTTCAGTGTAATAAGTGTCTCTTACGGCTGCTTTGGAAATAAATGGAGCTAATTTGGCTGAAATTGGTGTGACAGACGGGTAAATTGTTGCAGCAGTGTGGAAGGCAGAAGTCAGTTTGAAGGTGTGCGCCGTGTTACTTTGAAGGTGAGACGAGCATAATGCCTTTGAAAACTCCTTCACCTGTTTTTCTTTTGTGCTCTTCCTGGTATTTTAAATAATTTTCACACTAATCATCCTTGATTTGCTGTTGATTATTTTTGAATTGCACCAACATATTTCTGAGCCGCTTTGTCAATCAGCCTTTTTTCATCCCTGCGACTGTTCTCTGTGTGATAAGCGCTGATATGTTCCCAGGTTTTGAACCAGTCTTGATGCCATTTCATTCACAGCTCTGTGTGGCTGTTAAAAAGCGTGACTGTTGAAATGTCTCCTGCAACTTGGTTTTCAGGTTCTCTGGAAGTCAACACTGTGGCCACGTGCACTGTGCGTACCAGTACAGAGAGCATTACCACTGCATGGACCCCGAGTGTAACTACCAGGTGAGCGTGAGTACTTTACAACTTTTTTGGTCATCACTCAAATGTACATTTTCTCCTGAATTCTGCAAATTCAAGAATAACCTCAGTGCTTCATTGTTCAGATTCTAACACAATGAGAAAAATTAGGCAACATCCAACATCGCTATTGCCAAACACACCAGACTCAATTTAAATAAACTGTAATTTTTTTTATTGTAAAACACACCACATTCAGAGTCGACAGAAAAAAAAACATCCTTGTCTTTACACTTTTTCAACAATCAACAGCTGTAGATTGGTTGAAAAAAACTCATAAGACACCTAATTATATATGGAAATATGCTGGCTCTTTGCACACTAAATTTACTGTTTATTTATAGGGAATCTGGTGAGTTTGTCCATAGCGATTTAGGGGCTTTTTCTGGCTAAACAAAACGATTCTACCCTTCAAAAATGTCTATCTCTGTATGGATCCTTTCAATAATGTAATGTGATAATAACGTAATAACTGTCAGACACTTTAGACACATTTAGTAGTTGTAAACTGACAGTGAGCACATGCCCTGAGTGGTTACATTGCAGCCTGTTTCGGGGATGCAGCCCTCTCGCCTAATGCTGGACCAATTCCAAAAATCTCTTTTCCCATTAGTCATTTAGACAGATCGACATTGTTAGATAGGCTCTATGTTTGATTATACCAAAGTTAAACTTTCAGGTGCAAAGAAAAAAAAAAGGGGGGGGGGGACTTAAAGCTAAGCATCTGTCTCCAGGACACGACAAAGGGGATAGACAAACAGGATAATGTGTCATCTTTTCATTAATGGTCACACCCAGCCAAAGTCTATGTAGATGAAAAGTTTGTTGGCCTTTGGTCTGCCAAACAGGCTATGAGTGTTTACATCTGTTCAGTTTGCAGGCATCTTCCAGGCACAGTTGGTTTTTGACAGTTGGCCTTTTAGCAAAAGGGTTAATTGTAAATATGCTTGAAATATGCCTCTTTTTTATCTATGTGTTCTTTTTTTTCTAAAGACATCTGCTACTGACTGGGGGCCTGCCTTTAATCCCCTTTCACGTTATTAATCTCATCCTGGTCCCAGGAGTTGTCATGTATGGCACAGGAAGGAGAAAAAACACAAAGCAGATCATAATACAGGCCTTGTGTTTGCTGTAGCATATGGCCTGAGAGAGTTAGACAAACACAGGAAGATTTGTCAAAGATGTCAAAAATCCATGCACAGCTAGAGCTGTGTGTGTTTTCCTTCCTTTCCTAACAATTTTCTGAATTAAGCCATCTTCAGCTGTAATCTCCTTTGTCTGCTCCTGATCAAGAGAGATTACCGCTCGATAAATATTGTTTATGTGGTGAAAAGCATTACAGATCTAAGCTTTCATTTTCTGCTTGAATCCCACTTCACAGTCTGATGGGACATATTCTTGGAGGAATACAAAGGAATATCATTTCATGTCATTATTTAGACTGTTAGTTCAGGTTATCATGGCAATTTCCACGGTCAGGTCCACATTTCTCTGTTGCTTTTGCGTTGCATGGAAACACAGATATGCTTTGGAAGCCAGCTCTCTGGGATGTCAATACCCTGAAAAAAAAAGAAGCAGGCAGTGATGAGCAGCCCCTTTCGAAGTGATAACTCATGAAATGTTACATGACACACACTCCTGGAATATTATCCCACTGCCAGCCTGCGGGCTATTGGCTGAGTCTTAACATTCTCCTTTCATGGGCTTGTACATGAGGGAGAGTGTGCATCTTGCCACACTAGTGGGAATCCTAAAATAAATGTAGCAAGTGGCTCCCAACCTTCATCACCACTCAACTGAAAATGAGATCTTTTTCCCAGTCAGCTCTCTCCATGGCCTATTTTGGACGGCTTGATGGATCGAATGTACCATGACCGCATTTCAACTTATCTTCCGGTCATCATTAACCGTTAGATACCAGAAAGCCCAAAGCTCAGAACTGAGTTCAGGATTTTTCAGGTAAATTGTTCAAAAAGCAACGAATCCAAAGCAGTCATCAATTAGATTAAAAGTCCTAATGAAGTGTTTGCTCCTACTGGAGTCAAACATCTCAGAAATATGCAGTGGGAAACAGGCCAAGAGCAAGGGAATGAACAGCTGTGTGAGATCTTAGCTTTTTACTTGTGTGTGAGTGGAACACATGACACAAAGCAATTACCCTACTTTGTACAGCAATTAGTTGCTTTTTAGAATAGTTCTTTCTGATGTTTTTCCCTCAACAGGAGATAAATACGGATTGCAGACAGAACTGTCTCATTGATTTGCGCTTCTCCTGTTACCGTTTCTGTAACATCAGCTTAAGCCCAATTACTGCAGATTTGGTTGCTGCAGGTCTCTGTGGAGTGACTTTTCTGTTTTCCCTTCCTGACTCCTGGGTGTGGGAGGGATTTTTTTTATTTATTTAATTATTTATTTTGTAATTTTAGAAGGCGGGTCTCTTAGCATATTCACTCATCATTACAGGCGAAGCCTGCACCAACAGCGAGTGTTGGTGCTTTAATTAAAAATGGAATCATATCTCAGTGAATTGAAAGGGAAAACGTTTTTTGGTTCACTTGTTTGTTTGTTTGTTTCTGTTGTCTTCTGTTTTCCCCTGTGCATGTCTGAGAAACCATCTGCATGGAACATAATTTTTCCAGAGACAGAAACATCACAACTGTGATCTTGCATGTCAATTGATTCATCTTAATTAAAAAAATACATTTTTGTAGAAGGGAAAAATAATGTAGAGACAGTGGGAACATACTTCATGTTCCATGTGGAAGCTTCTCCTGCGCTCAAAAAGTCCCAGAGCCTTTGGTGCTGCATTTGGATAGGGCACAACTTTGAGATATGCAAAGTAAATCAATAACCATAGAACGCATCATCTTTAAAAGACATCCTGGCCCTCTCCATTGCAATGTGCACAGCCCTCCCCAACTGCCAATTGGCTCCTGCATGTTGCAGCTGCTGCTTCCACAGAGATAAAGTGACTTGTTGCTGATTCTACGACTGGTTTAAATAAACACCAACCTGTTGCCGTACATTTTTCCCTCCCCTTTTGCAGAGGTTTACCAGTAAGCAGGATGTAATCAGGCACTACAACATGCACAAGAAGAGGGACAACTCCCTGCAGCATGGCTTCATGCGCTTCAGCCCTCTGGACGACTGCAGTGTCTACTACCATGGCTGCCACCTCAATGGAAAAAGCACCCATTACCACTGCATGCAGGTACACTACGCAGACTCACACCTCTTCCTCCACCTACACAAGTACCCACAAGGAGCCCACAAATATGTACAGTAGGCATGCATGCACACACTTGCTCAAGCATTATATACAGTACAATAACCCACAACTCACTTTTGCTGATAAAAAAACTGTGGAATATAAAGTTGCATCCAATTTACATTCCAAAACAACACAAAAAAACTGGCTGTCAGTGAACCAGATCTCATGCAGTCCATATAGAGCTTTAAGTCTGAATTTGTATTTATTAAGAGACTTAAAACAACTTTTTTACAGCAATTACATAAATTCAGGACAGTTTCAGACAATGTAAGACAGGAAATAAAGGAGTCGCTGAGCATAATGATATAGACGATGCCCAGATCTGTCAAGTCAGGCCACTTAAAAGACATACACAAATACAGGATGTTTGAAAGTTACACAGTTTACCTACATCTGTGAAATGGATTTACAGTTCCACAATTTTTCCATTTACACCAAACTGTCTTTACAGAGCAGTTTGGCAAAACGTGTCCTAAAGTAAATAAAAGAAAATTGAAAAAGGGTGAATACACGTGAGGCTGCTTGTGCTCTCTCCACCTCTCCACTCTCTCGCTCCTTAATTGGCATGGATAAAATTCAGTAAGGTGTTTATATAAACTACACATTTTTCATCTTTTAGTACCAAGCAGCCAGTTGAAGATTATTCCCCCTTCTGGATTTGTTTAATTTTTTACATCTGCTTATTTTCAATGTGTCATTGTGCCGAGAGCTTTCTCACCAGCAGGGCAGCAGCGCAGCGGAGAATGGCTTGAGATATATTCTTTTTTAAACCCCACTAACGGCGTAATTGTTATTAGGACATTTCAGCCCTTGTTTTAACAGTCCCTGAGAACCTGCAGATGTTGGCATCGGCTCTCTTGATTTAGGGGGGAAAAAAACAGAGTGGCATTTTTTTCATTGTTTGACTCAATATGGAGAAGTTGCCCGGTTTGTGCGGGTGAAAAGTGCCAGGGATGATATACAATTGCTGCTTTTAATTCAAACATTACCTGTTTTTTTCCCCCTCTGTTGGCTCTGAGGGCTCTTGAGCACCAGAACATTTTAAACTAAAGAACAAGACAGTCATCTTACTCCCATCTGTTTTCCTCTGCCCCCTCTAACTCTCAGGTTTGTTCTCAGAGTTACATTAAGGTTGTGCATCGTCACACTCAAAATATGAATTTCATTTTCTGAAAGGCAGCTTTGCCAGGAAGATATGTAGTTTCAGCTACCTACTGCGGCCACTGCCTCTTTCAGTCACTTTTTTTTTTTCCAATTGTCACAATGACGAGACTATTTCCAGTTCACAGATTTGAGACAAAACTCTAATGAGCATTACCACAAATTAAATTGTAAACGTGTGAAGACAACTGTCTTCCACCCATTTCTAAGCCACTAGCATTTTCTTAACCACATTGAGCTCCTTTCTCTGTGCTTGTACTGTATATCAGATTTGTTGAAAGCCCTGTCTCCTAGCAGTCTGCGTCAGACTGAAACTTTCATGTCTGCCGTGGGACCAGATCTTGTTTTCGATCGCCATGCTTTGTATTTTGCTTTGCAGGTGGGCTGCAGCAAGGTGTACACCAGCACCTCAGATGTCATGACTCATGAAAACTTCCATAAAAAGAACGCCCAGCTGATCAACGATGGCTTCCAGAGATTCCGTGCTACTGAGGACTGTGGCACAGTTGGGTGTCAATTCTACGGGCAGAAGACGACACACTTCCACTGCAGGTATATATTGGCAGCCTAATGTGGTGGCCATTTTTTTTACATTTATATAACATACATTAAGCATAAGTACATTAAAAACACACACACACACACATATCTATACACACACACACACATATATACACACACATGACTAATGGCTTCCCTGTTCCTTGACCTGCACCATTTGTATCTTTGAACATCACAGAATTACATTTAGAAGAAAAAAGGATGAAAAAAGCATCAAGCTCATTTTTGAAGACAACACACCACAGAACTATTATCAATAGTCATAGAGAATCACTTGGTTGATTCATTGAAACTCTGTCCCTGGAATGTATCCCTCTGGCAAAGGTTGCAGGTGGCAACGTGTCAATGAGCTGTCGCCGTGTTACTGAACCGCCTCAGTTATCATTCCTCCATTGTGAGCTATTTAAATAATGTCGACCCTCTTCATGACTCCCAACTGCACCAAGGTACGGAGGAGGCTTTGTGGCAGAGCACCATAGCCAATCATGTTTTCCCTTTGTTTTTCATACTTTTCTTTCAGGCGTCCAGGATGCACATTCACCTTTAAGAACAAGTGTGACATTGAGAAGCACAAGAGCTACCACATCAAGGATGATGCTTATGCCAAAGATGGCTTCAAGAAGTTCTACAAGTACGAGGAGTGCAAGTACGAAGGCTGTGTCTACAGCAAAGCAACCAACCACTTCCACTGCATCCGCTCAGGCTGTGGCTTCACCTTTACCTCCACCAGCCAGATGACCTCTCACAAGCGCAAACATGAGCGCCGGCACATCCGCTCCTCCGGTGTCATGGGCCTCTCTAGCACCTACCTGCCGCCAAAGGATGAGCCAGAGGAATCGAGCAATGATGACCTGATGGACTTTTCGACCATCAGCAGCAAGAACTCCAGCCTGAGTGCCTCGCCTACGACCCAGCAGTCCACCACTGTATCACACCTGTTGGCCACACCAACAACTGCTGTCTCCTCCTCTGCATCGGGACACACCCTCAAACCTACACCCTCACTGCCCAGTGCAGGCCAGCGTATGTCCAGCCTGCTGTCCCAGGCCCTGCCTAGCAACATGCCGGTGACCCTTGCTCTCTCCAACAGTGCTCTGGCTGCCAACAACCCATTCTTCCCCCTCATACCCAGGCTGCCTCTCCAACCACCTCCGCCAGCCGCTAGCTTGATATCAGCTGTATCCTCTGGGGCCCACTCCATGCCCACCGACTCACTGATCCAAGGCTGCTCCACAGTGGGTGCAGATGGAGCCATGGCCTCTACCCCAACGTCCTTCGCCACCTCCTCCATCATGGAGAAGATTTCGGCAAGCAAAGGTCTGATATCACCCATGATGGCCAGACTGGCAGCTGCTGCCCTGAAGCCCTCCAATAACCCAGACGCAGGTCAGTCACTTCACAAATAGTCATCATTGGGACAGCAATTTTTTTTAATTTTACTTGTATGTATCCCTTTTATATCATTCTGTGTCGCCTCTCATTATTCTGTGCCCCTTGTCTAAATTCTGACTTTTTGAGGGATACGGTACCGCAGTGCAGGTGAATCTCGTCACACTATTTTGAAGTACAGTGAATTTCCAGCACAGAGCTTTTATTTTGAAGTGCCATTTCTGTTTACTCTTGAAATACAGTTCATTTATTTGTCTTATGAGCTAACCTGTTGTTTACATTTTATGACATTTTTAGATTGAATATATAGTTATTTATCAAAAGTGTGGACCATGAGCTAATGACTAAGGTGAAGTATGGACCCTGTGGCTGGACCAGTTGGGAACCACTGCTCTAACTGAACCAGTATAACACACTTGCAATTAAACCCATGAATAAATTGGTAGCTAATTGTAAAGGTTAGCTTTGATTATTACTCTATTTATAGACATATGTATTGAAATACAAATCAGTCTCCAAAAAAAATATATACCATGTATTCTAAAAGCCACATCCTTTTTTTCTGTGTGGACTCCACTCCACTACAGCCAGAGCAGCGAGTGCACTCAGAGGTCATTTCTATCACTATCCCACAGTGGAAAGAAAGGCAGAAAAACTGCCGTTTCCAGGCTTAAAGGGACATACCGGAGGCATAGTCCTCTGCTCTGGGCTTGTTATTGTGTTGATCGTTTGTTAGATACCCACAATCCATTTGGAGATAAATGCGTTGACAGGGGAGAGTAGAGCCTGTAAAAGTCTCTTATGATGTTCAGAGTGGGGGCTCCTGGGGCTTGTGTCGAACATGTTTCCTCATCATTGGTCTCTTATCTATGACTGCGCCCGTTCCAAGCAAATGGAGGTGGAATGAAATTAGTTCAGAAATTGCAAGAACAAAAAAATGTTGGGTTTTTTTTCTATTTTTTTTGTATCCTCTATGCAAACTGATAAAAAGAAGAAAAAAAAAAAACAGAAATCGCTCAGGCAGAAATGACTCAATGCACCAGAGCTGAGAAAGAGGGTTTTTTTTCACTGACACAAGAACTCAGACACACTTGCATGCATCAGCAAAGACCCACTTTTTGAATTTCTGGAAACCTTCTCTTCTCACAAAAACATGTCAATACCTATTTAGCATAAACACAATTCACATAAATTTTGGAGGTAATTGCCTTGTCTATGTTTATCATATTGCTCTAAACAAAGCTTCTGAGAATGAAAATGAAGTTAAAGCATTAAATTGATAATGCACTGCGGAGCACAATTTTGCATTCAGTAGCAGCGGGGCCTCCTGTGCTGAGCCCAAGCAGGTGGAGCGCGGATTGTAAATGGGGCTGCGAGGGGGAGCATCTCCGGATGTTGGGACTGGGAAGGATTACAATTCCTGGTGGTGTTCCTTGAGCAGGACAGGCCCTGGGAGAGAGACGGGGCAGCTGCTCCGGGGAGCTGAGCTGAGCCCAGGCTGTCAGGCTGAGCTCCACCTCTGGGCTTCCAGCAGGTAGTCTGAACACTGGGAAGGCCCCCACTGAGGGTGGGGCCTCCACAGATGGTGCCTTCACCACCCCTATCGTTGTCTCACTGAGAGTCTGCATCACAGATCTCGCTGCTTGATAACAAAGCTGGTTTGAAATTTTCCCTCCTGTATCACACACTTGTAAAAGTTTGGTGCAGATACAGAATGGGGGAGCTGCTTCGGTTTTGTTTCTCATATTTGCTTCATAAAATGTGTGAACAGGACATTTGGGGCTAAAATGAGGAGGAAGTGGTTTGTGCTTCTCTTGTCAAAAAGGTGTGAGAAAAGTCATAGTGTTTGTGGCTATTTTTCACAGTGTTTATTTTTTCATGGGGTTGTGAAACTTCGCCTCTGCTGCGGTGAATAGTGCATTTTTCCTGTTTCTGCTTTCAGTATTTTTCTCAGTAATTTTTTTTTTTTTTTTTTTTATTAATGTTCCGCTCTAATTTACCCCTAAGTGTTTTTCGCAGAGATTCAAGCATCTGAAGGGTTTACTAATTAGACACACAGTACAAATGATCTTTCACAGACTCTGTATCTTATCCGGAGTAATTACATGGTGATACATTATTCCTGGATAATTTCCAGAAAGAAGCTGCTTTGAGTCAAACTCATTTGTTCTCCCTCTTTGGGAAGTGGTTAGAGAAAAAAACTTCATGATGTGCATCAGAAGAAGAGACTTCTGCGTTGTAATCCACCTTAAAAAGTCAATTTATCCTCTGATACAACGAAGGAATGCTTTAATCCGCCTGATGATCATGTGTAGATCATATAGTGGGTGGCTGCTCTTGATATAATGTGCTCTCATTTAGTCTGAGAGTTGATTTAATTGTCAATGACAAGGCGGGATCTGTCTGGCTAGTTAATTTTGGGCGTATTCTTATTAAGTTGGGGGGAGGGAGGGGGCGCTGGACGGAGACTTGGTAAGCATTCAGTGACCTCAAACCAAAATTGTATGACTGCTGTTTTCCCTTAGCCCCGCCCAGACCCCACCTCCAGCCCCTCCAACCTCAGCTATTGTCAAACCAAACTGACACTGACACTGACACTTCCCCGTCTCCGAGCTTTCAGCTGACAAGGCCCAAGACTGGCTTTTCCACTCCTATTCTGCCTGATATGTCTCTGGGTCATCTTGTGGCAGGGGGGAACTCTGGTTGGTTTCCCCCTTACGTAGGCTGGTCTTGTTTTCTCCCAAGCAAGAAAAAGGAGAGGAGCCTCACCAGGCTGAGGGCCAAGGGCACACACTTGGTTGCCCATGACCTTGCCTGTCACTATCCCTCAACACCAGCCCTGATTCCCAAACAACAGATTCCTCACCAAACCAATCAGAGCCCCTGGTGCTCCTCAGTCTTTTAGTGTCTGAGAGGCTACGCCAGGGTCACCCCTCCTGCTCCCATATTTTTTAAAAAAAATAAAACACCACTTATTGTCTACCAAAAAGCCCTGCTTTCTATGTGTAGCCCCAGGACAAATTAATATTTCAGTCCCTTGGGGATCTGGGGGTGGAGCAGAATTCACCCTCCTGTCAGCGTTTTTACCCCATGTCATCCCCTGGTCTTTATTTATTTCATTTCAGTGCTCCTGTCCCCGCTCACAGCATCCACTGAATACCTATTTGGAGGAGAATGTGATCAAGAGGTCATGCTATTTGAACCAATCTGATTGGCTGTCAGCTCCAATCTGACCGACATAGCACCCCTGTTCCTTGTGGGTACGCTCAGTGGCATTGGCTGCCGTCCGTTGTCAGGCCAACGAGGAGCCTGGGAAGGTGGGAAGGGAGGGGGGTGGCCAATCTAAGACTGCCACTTTCCCTCAGCATTAGCATCTCACTTAATGACCAGTTAAGAGGCAGCCTGGCAAATGAGTTGTGACAAGTGCTGCAGAAAAAGGAGTCTTTTTCCCTCATATCTCCCGCCTCTCAATCACCATTTAAAAGGCTTGACGGCCTGACATAATTTCGCAATAATTATCACTCGGAGTATTCTTTTCAGGCCAGGACAGAAGTCAGATTGGATCTCGTCATAGGGTAATAATGCTGACCAACAATAACTTTGTTGTCACTTCTCTCATCTGCGTCTCTGGTTTGATCCTTAGGGAACGGGCAGCCGACTCCAGCCAGCCAGTTCAATCTGGTTCAAGTGAAGCAGGAGCCAATGGACACCAACTGTGGGGCCTCCCAGGACTCCACGCAGGAGCACAGCCTGGACCTGAGCAAGAAGGACCACAGGTACATAGCTGCATGCATAGATGGTTAATGCAGTATGGAAAATGTTGGTTCTTGTTGTAAATTCACCTCATATATTCACAAAATAAATCAACAAGGAAATGAGGGTTCCCTGATTGATAGATGATTTCTTCAGGCTTGGCAGCCAGGTTTATATTTCCAATTATTTATCAAAAAATATCTCATTTATATACATGTGCATACAATTATAAAATCCTCAACATCTTTCTCCATTTTTGTGCGAGAAGGATGTTTGTATAAACCGTCAACTCCAATCTTCCCTCCAACTCACAGTAGATCTTATTTCTTAAGAAGACAGCATTTTTCTTCTTCATTATACAGGCACACCTTGCGTGATAAATAGTAATATTTACTGTTCTCATGCAAATCTTGACTAAACATTGTTCATTTTCCTTGTTCCAGTAATGAATCAAACGGACACCCTGTACCAGGGAATACATCTCTTTTATCCTCGCTTATGAATAAGGTAAGATCCATCCATCAAACGCCTTTCATCCCAAGACAAATTAGCGGGACACGGAGGGGCCTGTTTGTTTTTTAATGTTTCACCGCTAATAAGATGAGTTTGTATCATTTAAATTTTCCAGCCATTTTTCATACAGTGTAATTTTCACTGCACCTCTCACAAATTAATATAATGAAGCAGTAGCTGGGTGCCATGCCAGATATATAGAGATGTTTGTTTTTTGATGAGCTGTTTTGAACTCGCCGTCCATTTTTTCCTCCTCCTTTATACTTTTTCTTCCCCCGCCTCGCACCACATTTATTTATAGAGTTTGTAAATTATTTGATTAAAAAGTCAGAGGAGGAAAAAAAAAAGGCACTGCCCTCATTTTTTACCAGGTCTAAATGTTAGTGTATGGAAATGTGGTTTTTTTGGGGGGGTGAAGATTAAAATGCACATTGTCTTAATCATAAATCTTATCTGATTGATACAAATGTGCCAGGTGGTTTCCATCACACTGATGATGTAGTGACAGATAAGCCTCCTCTTTTTTTTTTTTTAGCCTTGCCAAATGGTCAAGACCTCCTCCCTCCCCCCACATGCTTCCCCTCCGCACACGTCGTCTTTTTAACCTCTCCCCAGGAGAGCTTAACTTCAGAGTTGCTCTCCTCAAAGCAGTCATTAAACCCAGACATGGAGGAGCTTGAAGACCTGTTGTCCAACAGCTCCTCATGTCATGTCAGCTTTTGGGGGTTTGAGTCAAGCCACCACATCACATAAAAGGGTTAACAGTTGCTCCCAGAGGAGGCTTGGCAAACACGCTTGGCCTGCACTCAAGCAAAAGCCTGGATGTTTGTAAATCTGGCTGCGCTTTTTTGCTTCGCCAAAAACATTTGTGTGTGTGTGTGTGTGTGTGTGTGTGTTCTGACTCTCACACTCTTACTAACATATGCAAGTGCCCAGCTTACGTATGCTCCGCTAACCCGGCAGCTGGTTGTTTATGTGCTGTGTGTTTTGTAGATGTCACAGGTGAACCCTGCCCTGTTCAACGCCATGAACCTGAAGACAGAGCTGGAGGCGGGCCAGGGCAGCAACACTTCAGAGGCAACACAGTATCTGAACAGAGTGCTGAAGAGGCCTCTTCCAGAAAAAACCACTGAAATCTGGAGGACATACCTCCGCAGGTATAAATCACACAGGAAGTGCTAAGAGTGTGGTGGATTGATTTATGTAGTTAGACTCATTCATTTTGATAGTGAGAAAACAGTCAGAATGTTTAAAAGTACTGTACATGAAACGCCTTTTTCTTTCACGTCCTGCGTCACTGGAAACACCCCTGAAACAAAAGGAATCTGGTCTTGTGGGAATTTTAAATGACTTACAGTACGACAGACTTACAGCATTTACTGTCAGATGACGTGTCGAACCAGTTGTCCTCCTAGCGTTTGTTTTTTTATTTGAAACAGCAGTAGATTTACAGTCTTCATTCTCTGTCTAAGGTTTGACACAGATGACTTCTGTGAGGCTCAGTGTGACTTCCTTCAGAAAGTGCACTTTCACTGCCTGGTAGAGGACTGTGGAGCTCTCTTCAGTACTGTGGATGGGGCCATAAAACATGCTAAGTGAGTGTCCCACTGGTTCATAATCAGAAAATATACCCTTTCCCCATTTTAGCCTTTGGCTTTATTGATCAACATAAAAATGAGCTTCCATCTTGTTTTCCAGCTTCCACCTCCGAGCCACCTTGAAAGTAAAGTCGGAGCCTCAGTACAGTGAGGGAAAAGACTCCAGTGATGGAGCCTCGCTGCAGCCTGCCGCCCCTGTCTCCATGGCCAACAATCCCCCGATGGATGTGGCACACCTCACCTCCTCTGGCGGATACAGCTCTCCTCCCCCTTCCCTGCTGGCCTGGAAGCAGCTGACGGGCAGCATCCCTCAGATGCCGGCCTCGATGCCCAACCTGCCAGCTAACTCCCCTCTGGCCACCACCTCTCTGGAGAATGCTAAACCACAAGTCAAACCTGGATTTCTGCAGTTCCAGGAAAAGTAGGAGAAATATTTATTTGTTTCTTGTTACCAGTGGTGGACAAAGCACACAACTCTATCACTTGAGTCAAAGTATAGATACTACTAGTCAAATATTACTCCAATACAAGTGAAAGTAGAGTTAAAGTACTAGAGTACTTGCTTTTACTTAAGTATTCAAAGTCCTCTTTTTATCTCAAATGCATTGCTGTGTTTTGTCACAGTACATTTACAGAAACTAATGATTCTAAAACAACCCAGTGCACTGACTTGCTTGTAAAACCTGTAGAATAAAAAGCTTGTTGAATATGCTGCAAAGCCAATAGAAATGTCCATGTTCCTGTATGTCATGATGAAGTTTGTGGGCAATAAACAGCAAACGTATAGAACAATACAAACCATTCTTCACCTCAAAAACTTCAAACATGGACTTTAGGTATGTCCATGGGTGATCTGGTGGGGAATCTTCATCTCCATCTGCTACCAAAACCAATACTAACACTGCATAACCAAATATAAGCGCCTGCGGATGACCTTTCCTCCCTAAATGTCTCTCCCAATGAGTGTAAGTGTGAGGTAGAAGTACGGAAACACCACATGCAGAACTGTAGGATCACAGTGTAAGGATTTTTGCATTTTAGAAAAAAGAAAAAAAATCATCCGCTGACCTCAAAGCAAATGTAAAGGGTAACAAGAGCCTTCATAGATATGTGGTGAAGTCAAAAGTTCAATATTTGTCTTTAAAATGTAGTAGAGTCAAAGTAATAAGTTTACTAAAATATTTAAGTAAAGTACAGATACTCAAAAACTGTACTTAAGTAAAGTACTTAAGTAAATGTACTTGGCTACTGTCCACCACTGCTTTTACATTACAGTAGAGTTTATTTATTGGACCATGTGTTGATTAAACTGCATTTTTATTCATCCAGTGATCCCTGTTTGGCTACTGACTGTAAGTACGCAAACAAGTTCCACTTCCACTGCTTGTTCGGGAATTGCAAGTATGTGTGCAAGACATCTGGCAAGGCCGAGTCCCACTGTCTGGACCACATCAACCCCAACAACAACCTGGTCAACGTCCGGGACCAGTTCTCTTACTACTCTCTCCAGTGCCTCTGTCCCAACCAGGTGAGTGCAGCTTGATAACTCAGCCAGGAGCCGAACCACCTACTGTCATCTCCCCGAGTTTTCTAAGCATGAAGTATGCTATCTATTAGACCAGTATTTGAGGTTATTTGACTCAAGGCTTTCACAGCCACCGCTCCCCCGTCTTCCATCTCTGCTGAGAAAGACAGTCGACTCACCCCAGTAATGCCTGTTTATATGTCAATGATGTCATTTTGACTGCCGCATTCTCCTCTCAGAAAAGGCCAATTTAGCTGATATTACCCAATAAATCATTGTCACTTGCACAGTAAACAAGGCTGTCTGGAATAGGGCAAAAATCAGGGGAATGCTTCGCAAATGAAACCTAAATGGCAGCCCCTGCCTGCTCTCATGAGCCCGTATTTGGAAAACCGTTTAAATGAATTCATTAATGTGTCGAAAATCACCCCTCTCACAAAAAGCCCCCCCCCCCTCCTCCCCTCCTCCCCTCCTCCCTTTAGTCTCCATCTCCTGAACTGAGCAGATCTTATTTGGCCCAGTCCTTTGGGATCTGGGCCTCACAAACAGATGGTGGTGTACAGACATGTTGGAAAGGAGGGGTGTTGTGGGAAGCCTGGAAAAAAAAGTCATCGCGTTTAAAAATGTGGGATGTTTTGTGAAAAACTGGTTTCACTTTAACTTTGCACACAAAGAAAAAGCAAATTTGTCAATTTCTTTGGCTTTCAGTCAACATGTTTGACTTATGAAATTGGTAAATTATGTGTTTGTTTGGGGTTTTTTTTTTGCAGCACTGTGAGTTCAGAATGAGGGGCCACTATCACTGTCTGCGGCCTGGCTGCTTCTTTGTCACTAACATCACCACCAAGCTGCCATGGCACATCAAGAAGCATGAGAAGGCAGAACGCCGCGCCGCCAATGGCTTCAAATATTTCACCAAGAGGGAGGAGTGCGGCAGGCTGGGTAAGAAAAAAATACTTCAGATACAATATGAGAATAAGTTCTGGGCTTCTGTCTCTTTTTGTCTTTGCCATGTCAGCCTCCAGCCTTTAAAATTATTCTACCCGGAGCGATTATGTGGATTAAAGGTGTTAAATTGAGAAAGATGTAGATTGATTTTTGGTGGCTGTTGCAAGAGGATATTCTCTGTGTTTACAAAGGGAGAGAGACCAGTGTTGGCAAACACAGTGTCGTGCTGTGTGAGTTGTTTAAGAGGCATGAAACAAGTCTGCCTCGTAGGTTTTGTTGCTGTGTTTTGCATATTCACAATGGCACCTCAAGTCCCAAAGGTAGTCTTGCCTGTACTATATGAGCAATAACGTCAAAGGGGGCAATCACATCCAGGTTGTTTTCTTCTTCCTTTTGCCCCTGTCAGAAATGAGCAATTAGGTTTGTGTTTGTTAATTATCCGGCTTGTCTGGTTTAGCCTGTTTGTGTTCTGAAGCTGCGCCTCACAGCCACCGCTGCCATCACACAGAAATGAATTAAAAGTGATCTGTTTTTTTCAGGCCGTTACACAAGCTTTTCAGAACGCAGAGACAAAGCAAACAAAAACAGGCCCTAAACAGCTGTTTTTTGTCCCCAGCCTGATCTGCCAACTGTATTGTTTGGGCTGGGGGGAAAAAACAGAAAGGATTACCATCGCTAGCACTCCAGTCATAAAGAATTGATGGGTTGCCAGTATCCATGGCAGCGACATTAAACTGAACACCGCTGATGATGTTACCTGGTTTGTGTCTCACAAAAGGGCCTCACTGTCACGGGGGTTACTGTTATTTGCACAACTTTGCGTGTTTCAAACATTGTGTGTGCAAAAGCTATGTGATGACACAGACGTGTTGTGCTCTTAAACTGGGTGCCATGGTTACTGACATGCTAGCACCTGCCCAGCATGTTACTCTTTCAATTATTTCTGCCTGCTTTTATATAATGGTATTTGATTAACAGGCACAAAACGGAACATTCATTTAATTTGAAATCATAAAGCAATTAGAGCCAGACCGGTTAAAACACTAGAAAACAACAGAAGAATATGAAGCAGACAGCAGCACAATGGAGAACAAAAGGAAAAATGACAATGGAGATACTTTGAAAAATGAATTTAATATGGTAATAATTGTATATTTACTTTGGTTTGCAGGGGTGTGTGCATTATTGGCCCACAGAAAATGAGAATTTATTTATGTAAATTCCTAATTGAATAAAGCATGTCAGTGTAATAAAAGAGCTCCACAGGTTTAGTGCACAGAAGCCTTGACTTGCTCAGTGTGACACCGGAGTGATCTAATATTCCTCCTACATGTACACTCCCAAACACTTTGAAACCGATCCCTCTTTTGTCTGAGCCATATCATGAAATTAAAAAAACCTAAAAATATATCACTCTGTGTTTGATCTAATCAGAACACCGTCACACCGATAATATTGCATTTAGCTGCTCTCAGACATCCTGCAATGAGCCAAAGATGAATTAATCCGCAAACGGAGAGTTTGAACACTGGTTTCTCTTCACAGGTTGTAAGTATAACCAAGTCAACAGCCACTTCCACTGCATCCGGGAGGGTTGCCAGTTCTCCTTCCTGCTCAAGCACCAGATGACCTCACATGCACGCAAACACATGAGGCGGATGCTGGGGAAGAACTTCGATAGAGTCCCATCCCAGGTACAAACACACAAAGAGTGACATGACACATGCCAAACTGAAAAGGGTAATTATCTGAAAATACGGGCTGAACACCTCCGTGAACTAAAACAGGTGTTGAGTAGTTTATTGAAACGGATCCCAACAACACCAAGTATCTCACACGCCCTTTTACTGAGAGATTAAATGATGAATGGGTTGCGTGTATTTATGCAGTGCAGATGTTATGTTTAGCGTGCTATTACGAAGGTTTCTTGCTTTTGATTTTGCCAGTTTTCATCAAAAATTACCCAGATGTTTTAAAAGGAAGTTACATTTAAATTTAAAGCTCCCACAGACATACAGTTGTGGTGGGTTTCTGTTGCAATAAGATGAGAGAGGGTCATCCAACAAGCACTGCTTAATAAATCTGGTTATAGAAGTGAACAGAAAAGTGAAACGAGCCACTTAAGTGTTTCACTGCAAACGGACAGTGAATAGACTACTCAGATTTTATATTATTTTCACCTCTGTTTTATCATTTCACCTCAAAAATGACAAGGTCTACCTATTTTTCTGTATTCAAAGTCTATGTAACTAACTTGGTTAATTTTGTCGTTTTTGTTTATCGTGCCTCCTGCTCTGAGTCACATTCTGGGAAAAGAAAAAGAAGTACGCTTGCTGTGAAAAAGAGACTAACGCTCATACCCTGTCATACCAGGCGGTGACAAATCACTCATGACATTCTTTGGTGAAATTTTTCCCTGTGAAGTGTACTTGATTTCCCAACCTAACCTCTGCGGTACATCTTGTGCTGAAAATGGATTTAAACATGTAGATTTTCTAGTTCAGTATCTTTTTGTTTTTCATTTTGATGCCCACATGTAATGACAGAAGTACAATGTTTGTTCTTTCAGACTTTTGACGTCTTGAGAAATACTTGGTTTTATGCCAAAAGCCAACACCTGTATCAATGATAAATTACGTATATCCAAAAAAATGTTTTTTTTAGATGTCCCTTTACACTGACTATGTTTACATGCTCAAAATATTCAATTTTTGCCATTATTCTAAAAAAGACAATATTCCTACTAAGTTGTTTACGTGGCTAAAGAAAATGACAATTCCACATATATTTGCATACTTCAATGAACATGCCCTAACATGTTGTTTGCCACATCAAAATACAGAAAAGTGAAACAGCTGTCACCTGTGCCAAGTTTTTTTGGTGGCGGCAGACTTGTTCGACAGTGTGAACACAGCCTCTCTCTTTCATCCCTTCAATCACTTTGTTGAAAAGGTCGGCGTTATGATATTTAGTATATCCAAAAACCTGTTTATATGCAAATCTTTCTGATTGTTTAAAAGTAGATGCATCTCTTTTTCCGAACCAGAAATGTGGGCGTATCTATTGGGCGTTCACCTTGTATTCTTGCTAACTGTTGGTGAGTTGTTTTGTGTACACTGTATCTACGACAACACACAGAGGTGACTTGAAACAGACAAGAGGCTACTTGTGGCAAACTGTGGTGAAAACTGAATTTCAGATGCATATTCTCAATGCACTGTATCCATATCCAAAAACTGTTTCCACATTACAACTTAAAGCTCATGGACACACCAAAATCGTAAGAACGAACATCAGAAGAGCAAAGGAATGCACCATGGTCTCGACCAAGCGGACACCTCCGAGGCTGAAACATGAAGCCAGTGGCCATTAGAGGAACTGCAATTCCTCTAATGGCCACTTGAGAATTGCTCCAAAACAGATCAAATTCCCACAGACCCCATGTTAAAATGCCTAACTTTACAGCAGAAATAAACATATTTACAACCTGGTACAAAAAACAGTTTTTGTCCATGAAGTTAATTTCAATGTTCATGGCAACTTTGCGATGGGTGGAATTTTTTTTAAAACTCACCCGTTTTACATTTTATTAAAGCTCAAAATTAGGCATATTTTAGGCCAGGGCCGCTTGAGTGACAAGAAGTGTGCAGGTCGTCGCTACAGTCTGTGAGTCAGATAGGCCCCACACTCCTCCACTCCTCCAACCTCTCATCCAAATATGGTCACTTCAGGCTCAAAAAACCCAAAGTGGCAAAAGATGAAATGCCGAACTTGATGCTTCAAAATGGCAGTCCACAAACCAATGGGTAACGTTGTGGTAGCTCTGTCTAATATTTGTGCAGTCTTTGGTCTCCACTTGAGAAAGATTTTAACGGTCCTTGCTCGTTCACTCACTTTAGCAGGCAGCGTGATCCGTACCCTATGATAACAGCAAGTAGAAAAAGCCATGGATTCATGTACATTGTGATGTACGACAGGCTGACCCGCTAAATACCCGACACTAAAAAGAGTCAGTCAAAAGATTCGTTCATCCATTTTTGCCCATCACTAAACAGAATGATATTATAACCCAAATAATACAGCTACACCCTGAAAGTCTTAAATGGAAAATGCTACATTTGGAATAAAGCCTAATTCGGAAAATTCAACATAGACCGGTATCGAATTTGGTATTTGATGTATTCTGAATAATCGTGAAATAATAGTGTGCATGTAAATGTATCCAACTAAGGTTATTCGTTTTTCAGGTGATGCCACTCGGTCAGAGGGCAGATGCATCTGGCATGATGTCCGGAGCCATGGGGGCCCACTCTGGTATCAACTCCAGCTTTTCCTCCTCCGCCATCATGGACGAGACCGATGATTACATGGACTACATGGGAGGAGGGGGCAGCCCCTTGGGCCTCTCCTCCGAGTCCTCCAACCAGGACCGGAGCTGCACCAGCACGCCTGTAGGCAACGATGGCTCTCCAGCAGGTGAGAATATGTGAAAAAATATCCAACAGGTGTTTTGGTGTCAGCATGTAGAGCTTTGATAAAGTGCAGTCTAAAAGGTGAATATTCTTACATTCAGCATCATATATCATGCTTCACTCAGTTCATCCACCAGAAACCAGCTACCTGTCATTTCATTCTTCAATCATGTGTTTGATGATTTAGTAGTTTGACTTCCAATCAATAACATAATGACACATCAGTCATAACGTATGAGGTTGATGACAATGCTGTATTCTTATGCTCTGAGTCGTAGACAAGGTCTTTTGCAGTTTGCCTGGTCATCCTCATAAAACATCCATTTTGTACATCAGTGGTTTGAGTTATTGCACTGTATGTAGCTTATTACATTTTCCTTTGGCCAGAGATCATCCCTGTGGCTTTATGTCTACTTTAGCACTTTTAGTAGGTTGAATTGTGGGAGAAAGGAAAGGAGAAACAGCCTCCTTTCCCCTCAAACTTACTGAATAAATGGATTCTCCTCTGCTTTTTTTTTTTCTAAATCTGAGCCTGCCTGTGATTTTCACATTTCTCCATGTGTTGCCAATATTATCCACTACTCTCATCATTGTTGTTTTGGCTGGTGTTTGGGTTACTTGTCTTGAATGGGCCTCATTTTGTATCATTCTCTTATCTTTTATCTTTCCCTTTTTACCTCCCATCCCTCTGTGTGTGTGTGTGCGCGCTTGTGTGTGTGTGTGTGTGTGTGTGTGTGTGTGACTTGGCCCTTGTTTCTGTGTGTTCCCGTCTGTGTGTTTCTTCCCCTCTTGTCTGTCCTTCACCCTCTCCGGTCAACCTGTCTCTCCAGGACAAGGCTGGCCCGCCACCACTTCTGCTCCTACCACCCCTGCTGACACTAGCGCTACCCAAAATGCACCTCCTTCTTCCCCTCCTCCTCCACCACCGCCACCACCTCCTCCCTCCGCTCCTCAGCCTGGCTTCCAGTCCCAGGCCCCATCTCTCTCTCCCGCTCTCCTCCGACCTCCTCTCTCCTCACTCCCATACCTCCTCTCTCCATCCTGTCTGTCATACTCTCTGCTCAGCGCCTCTCTGGGAGCCACTCGGAGTGTTGTCATGCCAACCAACACACCAGCTTTCAGCCCCATCATTGCCACTCCGTCTCCGGTTAAAAATGACGTCCCTATAGTGCAGGATGCTGCAGGTACTTATCCCCGGCGCAAACCAACACTGCAGCTGTCACTCTCAATTGAGTCCTATGCAGCATTTAACTGTGTGATCCAGACTTTCTCTGCAGTATTGTTGTGGAAAGATGGGAAATTAAAAAAAAAAAAGAAAGGCTTTTAAGCATGCAAATAGGACAACATGTATGTAGAAATGTGCATGCTTACTGAGTGGGAACAGAACAAATGTTTATATCACCTCACCTTCGCGTGTGTTTTAGTTTTACTAAGATTTAGAGATTAAGCAGTAAATTTGGCACCTGTAGTACAAAGCCTGGGCCTTGTTTAGTTTCCATTAACAAGGCAGCATCAGCAAGCTCTTATTTTAATCACGCCTCAAGTTTTATCGAGGCCCACTGCTTCCTGTCTTGCAGAACAGGGATCACATCATTAGCAGTGACCCCAGGGTGTAGCAAAAGGTGGGTGCCCCTCATAAAACAACAGGAGATAAGAGGGGACGGTTAAGACCCGCAGCTCCGCCTCTGTTTGGAGGCTTGAGACACCCTGTAAAAGTGTCATGTTCCAAAATCAATCTATCATTTTCCCCCTCCTTTAATCATTCTGGGAATTAGGAATAAAAAAATTTGTGGCTCTCTGTGCTTACTCAGCTGTGAACCACTTCTGGCTGAGTAAGGTCGCACATTAGAGTTTCAACCAGGACGGCCTCACAATGTAATTTGCTTGTAGTTTGTGGCTTTTACTTTGTGAACCGAGCTATTATTGTTTAATGGGCTTCCTTCCCTCTTTCAGGGAACACCATCTCCATTCCCACGGCCACCGGTGCCAAGAAGCGCTTCTGGATAATCGAGGACATGTCACCATTCGGCAAGCGCCGCAAGACCGCGTCGTCACGCAAGATGCTGGATGAGGGGATGATGCTGGAGGGATTCCGGCGCTACGATCTCTACGAGAACTGCAAGGACTCAGGCTGTCAGTTTTCTCTGAAGGTGACCCACTACCACTGCACACGCGAGAACTGCGGCTACAAGTTTTGTGGCCGCACCCACATGTACAAGCACGCGCAGCACCACGATCGCGTCGACAACCTGGTCCTGGACGACTTCAAGCGCTTCAAGTCGTCACTCAGCTGCAACTTCACCGACTGCCAGTTTTCAGGCAACAGCACTCACTTCCACTGTCTGCGCTGCGGCTTCCGCTGCACTGACAGCACCAAGGTCACAGCCCACCGCAAGCACCACGGCAAGCAAGATGTGATCAGCGCTGCCGGCTTCTGCCAGTTCAGCTCCAGCGTTGATTGTGAGGTTCACGACTGCAAATATAAGCTCAAGTGCTCACACTTCCACTGCACCTTCCCTGAGTGTAAGCACACGGTGGTGGGCATGTCCCAGATGGACTCCCACAAGAGGAAGCACGAGAAGCAGGAGCGGGGTGAGCTGCCGTCTGTGTCGCCCAAGCAGGAGCAGGTGCACCACCTGGGAGGAAGTGTGTCTGCAGTCCCTCCAGCCTCCATGAGTCTTTCTACTTCCTCACCTAGCGGCCTGCATGGATTTTCCCGCAGCATTAACAGCAGTGCACCCTCAATGCTCTACCCAACAGGTGGCATGGGGTCCGAGTATAACCACATGTACCCGCCGACCTCCATCAGCCTGGATAGCTCCCTCAACCTGGGCACCGACACCAGCAGCTCCCTGTTTTTCCTGAAGAACGCGGTCGGTCTTGGCCTCAGCGACTCACTGGACCTCAGTAAGAAAATGCAGCATGATGCAGCACGACCCAGCCACAACCCCACACCCCCGCTGGGGTTACCGGCAGCTCAGGACGACACCACGGGGACATCTGGAGAGGCTGAAGATGACCTGTCGCCGGAGGAGGAGGCACATGTAGAGGAGGAGGAGGAAGAAGAGGAAGAAGAGGAGGAGGAAGAGGAGGAGGCAGAGGAGGAGCTCAACACTGACTCGAATGATGATTTGATGGTGGAGCCTGATGGTGAGAAGGACAATGGCGAGAGCTTTGATGCTTCCGTTAACCACACTGATACTTCCCGACTGGAAAATCAAGATGTTGATCCATAAAAAAATTAAAAAAAAAAAAAAAAAAACTATCAGCGACTGTAGGAACTGAAGAAATACTCTGTGTACTATGAACAAACGAAAATGAAAGTGGCCTCATTCATCATGTTTAGAGACTTGAGATGACAACAAAAAACAACAACAACGTGGAGAAAAAAAATGACGGCCCGAAATGATTTATTATGATGTTTACAAGATGACCAACATTATTAATTCAATTATGCATTAAAAAAAATAAGAACGAAGACACACAGAATTAGGCCCTGGTTTACACGCAGGGCAGCGATGTAAAGCATTTTACTACACATCAGTCTTTTTGTGTGCGTGCATGTTTGACTTTAATTTATTTTTATTTTTTTCACTTTTTTGTGTGTGGATTAAAAAAAAAACATCAGAAAAACAAAAACAAATCTCTCTATATAACTATATATGTAAGTGTGTGTGTGGACGACGACATACAAAAAGGAAAATGCTGGCACAGGCAACATGACCTGCAGGGCCGTGGATACATAGAAAAAGGGACGTGAATCACTAAGGGGAAACAGGATGCGTTCAAACATTTGATCTTTTTTTCTGTATTAATATTGTTATTATTATTATTAATTATTATTATTATGAAACACTGAGAGGAAAGGGAGTTACATTTTGCTTGTTCCCGTCTCTCTCTGATGTTTTTTTCTTTGTTCTCAATGACATGTGGAATTGACCAGTAAATATGTGGTCAGTCGGGCGTCCAGCAAGCCGCCGCTCGAAACAGTTCTCTGACATTCTGCTAGAAATGTTCGACTAGCACCAAACCAAGCTCAGCCCTTTGTAATTTTAACCCCCACCCTGCGGAGGAATCAAGTTTGTGTGTGGATAGTGCACTTTTATATTAGCTGACCATGATGATTACGATAGATAACTCATAAGCATATTTAAAAAATATTTTTGTTACCATTTGCATCTTTGCATTACAATGTCGTTTTGTTGTGTTGTTAGTCAGAAGCATATCGATCTGTAAGCAGGCGAGGTTGTGATTAACGGCCTGAGAGTCAGGATGTGGCGGAGGGCGTTTGTAATTTTAACCCCCACCCTGCGGAGGAATCAAGTTTGTGTGTGGATAGTGCACTTTTATATTAGCTGACCATGATGATTACGATAGATAACTCATAAGCATATTTAAAAAATATTTTTGTTACCATTTGCATCTTTGCATTACAATGTCGTTTTGTTGTGTTGTTAGTCAGAAGCATATCGATCTGTAAGCAGGCGAGGTTGTGATTAACGGCCTGAGAGTCAGGATGTGGCGGAGGGCGTTATTGCACTTTTTAGATTCATTTTTACCGTCTGAAAAAAAATCTGATATATATCTTTTAACAGGGAATTTTGCTTTAAAGATGTTTTAGTTTCACTTTTGCTTTGATGCACAAATAGATGTTAGTGTGACAAAGAACTGTTGTTCTGTGATTTATTTAAAGACTGGTTTTTATTTCGTTTCTGTGATTCAACAGTTTGAGAAAAAAAAAAAGGAAACAGGTGCGCCAGGAAAAAAAAAAAGGCGCCCTGACGAGAAACACTAATACGGACGGACTGTGATTTTAAATGAATTCTTAATAAGTTCATGGCAATGCTCACTTACTGTAGTGCTAAATTATAAATCTGTCAAAGCCACCCTCTGGTTTATATCGAGCGAATATGTACGACCGAGACGTGGACACACTGATCATGAATTATCTCCTGAGCTTGGCATTGGAAATAAACGATCGTAATATAGGGAATAATAATGTGTGTAGATGATATTCCTCCAGATATTGTTTTGAGAAGAAAAAAAAAGGTTGTACAGTATTTTCCTCTGTAAAAAATAACTATATATGAACAAAATGCTCTTTGATGAACAGCTTCCTTTAAAAAAGAAAACCGTTAAGAGGAGAAATGAATAATAAAAAAAGTTAAAAATTCAAATAGCCTCATCATAGTTTGCTTGTGTGCTTGACCTTTTTTAATTACCCCAGATTTTTTTTTTTTTTTTTTTTTTTTTTTTTTTTTTTAGAAAAAGTTGTTCAATACTGTAGCCTTGGCAGATTCCGTTATGATGTTTGCAGTATATATTTTTTTTTCCAAACTATGTCAGAAGCTCAAACTAAAATACACTGATTTGAATTCATTCATCAATGTTTCTGTTTTATTTAACGACTCGTTTTATTCATTGTCATTTTTCTATGTGTGTGCTTTTGTTTTTTTTTTCCCTCATTAATTGAAATTCCTGGTTTATATTTACTTTGCTTTGGGCATGCCTGGTTTACAAACTGAATTGTCTCCCTGGACTCGGGAGGCATCATGTTTGTTTTTTCATCAGATAACTGTAGGGGCTGGAAGATATGGTGCACTTGTATTCAGTTAATGTGTGTGTGTGTGTGTGTGTGTGTGTGAGAGAGAGAGAGAAAGGGGTGTGTGTGAGTGTAAAATATTAGGATTTGTAAAATGTTGAAAATGAAGAAGCTATAATTATTATAACAGTACAAATGTAGTGATTGACAGATAGACTTCAGCTTGAGGACATTTTTGGTCACATGTGGAGGGGAAAGGTGCTGCCGGACAACAGCAGGGCAAAAGGTCACGGCGTTGTTCTGTCCGTCTCTTCTCTAGTCAGTGGCACTACTGAAGTGTGTGTGTGCACATGTGTGTGTGTGTGTGTTTGTTCCCCTGAGAGAGACAGTTAGGCCACGGCTGTAAGAACGCAGACCTGTGGCTCTGTCCCAGCTGCTCAGAGCTTCGATTCATATTTCATGACCTTGTGCGCCTTTTCCCTGCTTTGTTCCCCTTCTAATCCAACTGGGACTCTTTTGTGTCGCAGAATTTGAAGACAAGAAACAAACAAAAAAAAACATCTGCATTCACGCAGGTAGAGGAATCAACAATATTTGTTGTTGTGGTCGCCCGTTGTTCATGCTTGACATTCTGGTGCAAGAACAGAGATCAGAGCCGAGGACCATTAGGGAGATTTAGAGGCCTGCTACTGCTAACAAGATGGCTCTCTGTGTCTTGTTCAGTGTTAACAGGGCACTTTTTTTTTTTTTTTTTGCCTTGAGCCATGTGCTGGGTTCTCCACCCACTCCCTCATGTCACCCAGTGGCCAGTGTGCTGGTTTTCTCTGTCCCCTCGTCTACAGCTGTTCCTGTCCTTCCTCCTTCTCTTTCTTGTGATGTTTTTTTTTTTTTTCCAGAAAAAAAAAAGAAAAAAAAATTCGGGTAAAGGCATCACCATCTGTCAGCCAGCTGGCATCCTGTATATAATCTACCAGAAAAAAAAAGAATAAACATGAAAATTATATTACACAAAAACCAGACGGAAACGACCTCCAAATCCTGCATAGGCTGCTGCCGAAACGACAGATCATTTTACTGTTTTAATTAACAGAGTAAAAAGGATGGTATAAAAAAGTGGTGGGGAACTAAACTGAGATGTATTTCCACAGCTGGGAGAAATGTAATATGAAAGCCTCCTGCTTACTACAGTGTGGTGGATAAACAGAGCAACATTTTAGACTTTGTAAAATATATTGCACTTTTGGACTAAAAGCCATCTCCCGTTTGCGTTCAATTTGGCTAGACTCAAGAGACATTTTATATGAAAAGTAGACAATAAAGCAATTTTTTAAAACTTGAATTTGTTGCCCTCAGCACTACTACTCATTCTTGTCGTATTGCTTATTTCCACTTGGATACAGTGCTGTTCATCTTCATTGTGCTATATTTATGTTTTTCTTCTGTTTCTGCATGTCTTATGCAAAGATTGAGCTTTTCACTCAGTGAAATAAAAAACATACTGAACGACTTTAGGCCTGCTCTCAGTGTCGATGTCTTTTTGAATGTCAGAGAAGAATACGACACAGCCTTCAGCAGATGCATGCTTTTTACAAACCACAACACCAGGTCGTATATATTAGAAGTGCCAACAATGTGTGCGTGTTCGCCGTCGCTGACATGCAGCGGGTTGATGTGCCAGGAACAGGTTGAGTGAGAGAGTGAGCAGTGTGGAGAGGCAACAGTCGGGGCTGGAACACACACGACAGGTGTGCGCTGCATATGTGGTCACATGACGCCTATAAGGCAGATTAGGGCCCAAACAGATGAAGCGCTGCTTAATGGCAGCTTTTATTAAGTTCACAAAGCGTGGAGGGAGGGGGTGAACAGAGGAAAAGCAGGTGGTTGGGCCTGTGCACGCTTAGATGAAGACAGATATTGTACACTGGAGTCTGAAGAGGGTAGCCAGTGTGGAAGGATTTATGAACATTTGCCCGCCCTGGACTCGCCGCCCGCCTGTTCCCGAGTCCTGCAGTAATGCGGCCAGAGAGGGAGAGCTGGAAAAGCTCCGGGAGAAAAATGTGCTCTCCAAGAAGCCAGAGAGTGTGATCATATAAGATGAGATGAAACTATAATAATACCTGTGAGGATGCCGCAACAAAAAGTAAAAGGATGAAAGAAATGAAGACAATTTAAACAGTGTTTAAACACAGCCAATGATGAAACACTAGACAATTTTAAATTTAGACTTAAGTATAAAAATACAGATTAACTTTAAAATAATAAACAAAATATCAGGTGATTGTGATAAATTTGACATGCATTATGAAAAAATTTCACATTTTAAAATATCTGTATGCAACAATAAAATCAAAATATGACTATGGTATAGAACAAAAGCAAAGATATCTGTGTATACACAACATTGTGTTTAAAGAATTTGTATGATAAATGTTAGGGTGGTGGAAAAACAACCAATACAGCATAGTATTGGAATATTTCGTATGTCAGTCTTGTATTGATACCCAGGTGGCAAATATCAATATTTTTATCATATAAATGGCTAATACTGCAGATACAAATAAAACTTTTGGTGGTTTAGTATAATAATAATAAAATCAATTGCTTTTTCACTCTACTAGATAGATTCTGCTGTGATAAAGATTTTTTTTTAAAAAATGAACAAACTGAAAACTTTGTCTTATTAAAGAAGACATATGTTGACAAAGTTTTCCTTATTTCAAACTGCATAATTTGCAGTAATGTCATTGCAATACACATTATAATACACATACATAATAATAATAACGATGATAACTATGATATGCATATTGCTAATACAAAAATAAACTGCAATTATGTTCTGTCAAAACTGATAATATTGTATATATCTGGGGAGTTCTACCTCTATAAAATGTCCCTAAGTAGTGTTTATTTTACTACAGATATATGGAGAAAAGTCAGTGTGTATGTACATGACATAAGCTTTTTTTTCAGCAGCTATAAGTACCACATAAAGCCAACAGAAAAAGGTGTCAATGTGTCTTATCATGTCATTGTCACTATATCGTGAACATATCTGAGCATACAGGTGTCAGAAAAATGAAGAAAAACGGCTCCAGATCATTACAGTCGAGGCACACCTGCCCTGATTGGCTGTGTCTGTTTGGACACGGTGTACTTTACAGCATGATGGCTGCCAACACGACAGAGCACCTGCAGCGCTCTTTGTGTTAAGGCCTGAGACAGAGATACTTTAGTGAGACGTGATGTCTACAATACAGTTCAGTTTAGTCCGTGCGCCTCTCATAAGCTGCCTGCAGGCACACAAGATTCAAACAGACTGTTCATAGGTTGGTTATGTGCTTTTCTTCTTCTCAGTCAGGTTGATGCTTTCAGACTCAAGTAACCTAATTAAATTTAAGCAGAAATGATTTTACTACTAACTGAGTCAAATCAGACTTGACAATCAAATGTGAATTAGATAAAATAAACTTTGCAGTACAATAGCGCTTTCATAGCGTTTTTGGGTAACAGCCATTGTTTTCAGTAAAATAGCACTTTGTTGTTTCAGGAGGTGGTGGAGACCAAAACAGAATTCAAATGAAAGTAATTATCTGAGGTATCAATTATAATGTGCATAGAGACACAACTCACAATCAATGAGTGGTGTTGCTCATTGTCTAATGGGTGTGTCAATAAGCAACTCTTTGCTCACAAAGTCTACAACTCCAAGTGATGGGATGGCAGGCCCCCAGGAGAGCAGCAATTTTTTTTTTCTCACTCGCAGTATAGCGAAAAACTTCCCCTGCAACCCAAAAAAGTATTTTCCACTACCATTAGAGAAGAGACATTTGTAAAACTGGACATCTCAAACTGCAAACAAGGTCATCTGTGACTCTGGTATGAATTTATATTTCACAGAGGTTTTATGGAGGTTTTGTAAAACTATTCTGGAGCAGAGAAAAGGGGATTAAATATCCATGACTTCATCACAATATAAAATCTAACAGCCAAATGAGAACTAAAGACAGGGCCAGCAGAATGAAAAACTACTATTCATATTCAGTAGGGTGCATACTGCAGAAGTAAACTTAAAAGCTAAAACATTTTATACATACAGTGAGCATATCCATAGACATTTGATAACATGGTGTTTTTGGCAATGTTTTTGACAATATAAATTCAAAGGTTTTTGGCCTTGTTCTCCACTACACTACTAGTCAAACACTATGACGCATCTATACAAGCTATAATTTGTTGTTTTCTGCCACACTATGGTCTGGCATTTCAGTCATTTTTTTCAACCTGCTATATTATGGTGTTTTGGGCTGTTTTTGCAACATTCTATGCTATGACATGTCCCAAAAACAGCTGAAAACACTTAAAAACAGCCTAAAATAGCGTGCTGAGACAAGTCATAGCATAGAATGTTGCAAAAACAGCCCAAAACACCATAATATAGCAGGTTGAAAAAAATGACTGAAATGCCAGACCATAGTGTGGC